>NC_142035.1:89349409-89500910 GCF_982192425.1 Myodes glareolus | reverse complement strand
TCTGTTCAATGCTTGTAAGTAGCTTAAGGCGCTTTCAAAGGAAAGTGATTTTCTCTGAAAGGACAGCATTTAGAAAGTGAAGCAACACTCCATTCACTTCGCACAGTGAATTGAAGTGTTGGAACAGACTGCTTCTCTTTCAGAGAAAAGCATGTGAATTTCTGTTGAATGCTTGTAAGTAGCTTAAGGCACTTTCAAAGGAAAGTGATTTTCTCTGAAAGGACAGCATTTAGAAAGTGAAGCAACACTCCATTATCTTCGCACAGTGAATTGAAATGTTGGAACAGACTGCTTCTCTTTCAGGGAAGCGGTGGTGAGTTTTTTGTGAAAGCTTGTAAGTAGCTTAAGGCACTTTTAAAGGAAAGTGATTTTCTCTGAAAGGACAGCATTTAGAAAGTGAAGCAACACTCCATTCACTTCGCACAGTGAATTGAAGTGTTGGATCGGACTGCTTCTGTTTCAGAGAAACGCATGTGAATTTCTGTTGAATGCTTGTAAGTAGCTTAAGGCACTTTCAAAGGAAAGTGATTTTCTCTGAAAGGACAGCATTTAGAATGTGAAGCAACACTCCATTCACTTCGCACAGTGAATTGAAGTGTTGGAACAGACTGCTGCTCTTTCAGGGAAACGCATGTGAGTTTTTTGTGAAAGCTTGTAAGTAGCTTAAGGCACTTTCAAAGGAAAGTGATTTTCTCTGACAGGACAGCATTTAGAAAGTGAAGCAACACTCCATTCACTTCGCACAGTGAATTGAAGTGTTGGAACAGACTGCTTCTCTTTCAGAGAAACACATGTGAGTTTTTTGTAAAAGCTTGTAAGTAGCTTGAGGCACTTTCAAAGGAAAGTGATTTTCTCTGACAGGACAGCATTTAGAAAGTGAAGCAACACTCCATTCACTTCGCACAGTGAATTGAAGTGTCTGAACAGACTGCTTCTCTTACAGAGAAATGCATGTGAATTTCTGTTCAATGCTTGTAAGTAGCTTAAGGCGCTTTCAAAGGAAAGTGATTTTCTCTGAAAGGACAGCATTTAGAAAGTGAAGCAACACTCCATACACTTCGCACAGTGAATTGAAGTGTTGGAACAGACTGCTTCTATTTCAGAGAAAAGCATGTGAATTTCTGTTGAATGCTTGTAAGTAGCTTAAGGCACTTTCAAAGGAAAGTGATTTTCTCTGAAAGGACAGCATTTAGAAAGTGAAGCAACACTCCATTCACTTCGCACAGTGAATTGAAGTGTTGGAACAGACTGCTTCTCTTTCAGAGAAACGCATGTGAATTTCTGTTCAATGCTTGTAAGTAGCTTAAGGCGCTTTCAAAGGAAAGTGATTTTCTCTGACAGGACAGCATTTAGAAAGTGAAGCAACACTCCATTCACTTCGCACAGTGAATTGAAGTGTTGGAACAGACTGCTTCTCTTTCAGAGAAATGCATGTGAATTTCTGTTCAATGCTTGTAAGTAGCTTAAGGCACTTTCAAAGGAAAGAGATTTTCTCTGAAAGGACAGCATTTAGAGAGTGAAGCAACACTCCATTCACTTCGCACAGTGAATTGAAGTGTTTGAACAGACTGCTTCTCTTTCAGAGAAACGCATGCGAGTTTTTTGTGAAAGCTTGTAAGTAGCTTAAGGCACTTTCAAAGGAAAGTGATTTTCTCTGAAAGGACAGCATTTAGAAAGTGAAGCAACACTCCATTCACTTCGCACAGTGAATTGAAGTGTTGGAACAGACTGCTTCTCTTTCAGGGAAACGCATGTGAGTTTTTTGTGAAAGCTTGTAAGTAGCTTAAGGCACTTTCAAAGGAAAGTGATTTTCTCTGACAGGACACCATTTAGAAAGTGAAACAACACTCCATTCACTTCGCACAGTGAATTGAAGTGTTGGAACAGACTGCTTCTCTTTCAGAGAAACGCATGTGAGTTTTTTGTAAAAGCTTGTAAGTAGCTTAAGGCACTTTCAAAGGAAAGTGATTTTCTCTGACAGGACAGCATTTAGAAAGTGAAGCAACACTCCATTCACTTCGCACAGTGAATTGAAGTGTTTGAACAGACTGCTTCTCTTACAGAGAAATGCATGTGAATTTCTGTTCAATGCTTGTAAGTAGCTTAAGGCGCTTTCAAAGGAAAGTGATTTTCTCTGACAGGACAGCATTTAGAAAGTGAAGCAACACTCCATTCACTTCGCACAGTGAATTGAAGTGTTGGAACAGACTGCTTCTCTTTCAGAGAAAAGCATGTGAATTTCTGTTGAATGCTTGTAAGTAGCTTAAGGCACTTTCAAAGGAGAGTGATTTTCTCTGAAAGGACAGCATTTAGAAAGTGAAGCAACACTCCATTCACTTCGCACAGTGAATTGAAATGTTGGAACAGACTGCTTCTCTTTCAGAGAAACGGATGTGAGTTTTTTGTGAAAGCTTGTAAGTAGCTTAAGGCACTTTTAAAGGAAAGTGATTTTCTCAGAAAGGACAGCATTTAGAAAGTGAAGCAACACTCCATTCACTTCGCACAGTGAATTGAAGTGTTGGAACAGACTGCTTCTCTTTCAGAGAAACGCATGTGAATTTCTGTTGAATGCTTGTAAGTAGCTTAAGGCACTTTCAAAGGAGAGTGATTTTCTCTGAAAGGACAGCATTTAGAAAGTGAAGCAACACTCCATTCACTTCGCACAGTGAATTGAAGTGTTGGAACAGACTGCTTCTCTTTCAGAGAAACGCATGTGAGTTTTTTGTGAAAGCTTGTAAGTAGCTTAAGGCACTTTCAAAGGAAAGTGATTTTCTCTGAAAGGACAGCATTTAGAAAGTGAAGCAACACTCCATTCACTTCGCACAGTGAATTGAAGTGTTGGAACAGACTGCTTCTCTTTCAGAGAAACGGATGTGAATTTCTGTTCAATGCTTGTAAGTAGCTTAAGACACTTTCAAAGGAAAGAGATTTTCTCTGAAAGGACTGCATTTAGAGAGTGAAGCAACACTCCATTCACTTCACACAGTGAATTGAAGTGTTGGAACAGACTGCTTCTCTTTCAGAGAAACGCATGTGAATTTCTGTTGAATGCTTGTAATTAGCTTAAGGCACTTTCAAAGGAAAGTGATTTTCTCTGAAAGGACAGCATTTAGAAAGTGAAGCAACACTCCATTCACTTCGCACAGTGAATTGAAGTGTTGGAACAGACTGCTTCTCTTTCAGGGAAACGCATGTGAGTTTTTTGTGAAAGCTTGTAAGTAGCTTAAGGCACTTTCAAAGGAAAGTGATTTTCTCTGACAGGACAGCATTTAGAAAGTGAAGCAACACTCCATTCACTTCGCACAGTGAATTGAAGTGTTGGAACAGACTGCTTCTCTTTCAGAGAAACGCATGTGAGTTTTTTGTAAAAGCTTGTAAGTAGCTTAAGGCACTTTCAAAGGAAAGTGATTTTCTCTGACAGGACAGCATTTAGAAAGTGAAGCAACACTCCATTCACTTCGCACAGTAAATTGAAGTGTTTGAACAGACTGCTTCTCTTACAGAGAAATGCATGTGAATTTCTGTTCAATGCTTGTAAGTAGCTTAAGGCGCTTTCAAAGGAAAGTGATTTTCTCTGAAAGGACAGCATTTAGAAAGTGAAGCAACACTCCATTCACTTCGCACAGTGAATTGAAGTGTTGGAACAGACTGCTTCTCTTTCAGAGAAAAGCATGTGAATTTCTGTTGAATGCTTGTAAGTAGCTTAAGGCACTTTCAAAGGAGAGTGATTTTCTCTGAAAGGACAGCATTTAGAAAGTGAAGCAACACTCCATTCACTTCGCACAGTGAATTGAAGTGTTGGAACAGACTGCTTCTCTTTCAGAGAAACGGATGTGAGTTTTTTGTGAAAGCTTGTAAGTAGCTTAAGACACTTTCAAAGGAAAGTGATTTTCTCTGAAAGAACAGCATTTAGAAAGTGAAGCAACACTCCATTCACTTCGCACAGTGAATTGAAGTGTTGGAACAGACTGCTTCTCTTTCAGAGAAACGCATGTGAGTTTTTTGAGAAAGCTTGTAAGTAGCTTAAGGCACTTTCAAATGAAAGTGATTTTCTCTGAAAGGACAGCATTTAGAAAGTGAAGCAACACTCCATTCACTTCGCACAGTGAATTGAAGTGTTGGAACAGACTGCTTCTCTTTCAGAGAAACGCATGTGAATTTCTGTTGAATGCTTGTAAGTAGCTTAAGGCACTTTCAAAGGAAAGTGATTTTCTATGAAAGGACAGCATTTAGAAAGTGAAGCAACACTCCATTCACTTCGCACAGTGAATTGAAGGGTTGGAACAGACTGCTTCTCTTTCAGAGAAACGGATGTGAGTTTTTTGTGAAAGCTTGTAAGTAGCTTAAGGCACTTTCAAAGGAAAGTGATTTTCTCTGAAAGGACAGCATTTAGAAAGTGAAGCAACACTCCATTCACTTCGCACAGTGAATTGAAGTGTTGGAACAGACTGCTTCTCTTTCAGAGAAACGCATGTGAGTTTTTGTGAAAGCTTGTAAGTAGCTTAAGGCACTTTCAAAGGAAAGTGATTTTCTCTGACAGGACAGCATTTAGAAAGTGAAGCAACACTCCATTCACTTCGCACAGTGAATTGAAGTGTTGGAACAGACTGCTTCTCTTTCAGAGAAACGGATGTGAGTTTTTTGTGAAAGCTTGTATGTAGCTTAAGGCACTTTCAAAGGAAAGTGATTTTCTCTGACAGGACAGCATTTAGAAAGTGAAGCAACACTCCATTCACTTCGCACAGTGAATTGAAGTGTTGGATCGGACTGCTTTTGTTTCAGAGAAACGCATGTGAATTTCTGTTGAATGCTTGTAAGTAGCTTAAGGCACTTTCAAAGGAAAGTGATTTTCTCTGAAAGGACAGCATTTAGAATGTGAAGCAACACTCCATTCACTTCGCACAGTGAATTGAAGTGTTGGAACAGACTGCTGCTCTTTCAGGGAAACGCATGTGAGTTTTTTGTGAAAGCTTGTAAGTAGCTTAAGGCACTTTCAAAGGAAAGTGATTTTCTCTGACAGGACAGCATTTAGAAAGTGAAGCAACACTCCATTCACTTCGCACAGTGAATTGAAGTGTTGGAACAGACTGCTTCTCTTTCAGAGAAACACATGTGAGTTTTTTGTAAAAGCTTGTAAGTAGCTTGAGGCACTTTCAAAGGAAAGTGATTTTCTCTGACAGGACAGCATTTAGAAAGTGAAGCAACACTCCATTCACTTCGCACAGTGAATTGAAGTGTCGGAACAGACTGCTTCTCTTACAGAGAAATGCATGTGAATTTCTGTTCAATGCTTGTAAGTAGCTTAAGGCGCTTTCAAAGGAAAGTGATTTTCTCTGAAAGGACAGCATTTAGAAAGTGAAGCAACACTCCATTCACTTCGCACAGTGAATTGAAGTGTTGGAACAGACTGCTTCTCTTTCAGAGAAAAGCATGTGAATTTCTGTTGAATGCTTGTAAGTAGCTTAAGGCACTTTCAAAGGAAAGTGATTTTCTCTGAAAGGACAGCATTTAGAAAGTGAAGCAACACTCCATTCACTTCGCACAGTGAATTGAAGTGTTGGAACAGACTGCTTCTCTTTCAGAGAAACGGATGTGAGTTTTTTGTTAAAGCTTGTAAGTAGCTTAAGGCACTTTCAAAGGAAAGTGATTTTCTCTGAAAGGACAGCATTTAGAAAGTGAAGCAACACTCCATTCACTTCGCACAGTGAATTGAAGTGTTGGAACAGACTGCTTCTCTTTCAGAGAAACGCATGTGAATTTCTGTTGAATGCTTGTAAGTAGCTTAAGGCACTTTCAAAGGAGAGTGATTTTCTCTGAAAGGACAGCATTTAGAAAGTGAAGCAACACTCCATTCACTTCGCACAGTGAATTGAAGTGTTGGAACAGACTGCTTCTCTTTCAGAGAAACGCATGTGAGTTTTTTGTGAAAGCTTGAAAGTAGCTTAAGGCACTTACAAAGGAAAGTGATTTTCTCTGAAAGGACAGCATTTAGAAAGTGCAGCAACACTCCATTCACTTCGCACAGTGAATTGAAGTGTTGGAACAGACTGCTTCTCTTTCAGAGAAACGCATGTGAATTTCTGTTCAATGCTTGTAAGTAGCTTAAGGCACTTTCAAAGGAAAGTGATTTTCTCTGACAGGACAGCATTTAGAAAGTGAAGCAACACTCCATTCACTTCGCACAGTGAATTGAAGTGTTGGAACAGACTGCTTCTCTTTCAGAGAAATGCATGTGAATTTCTGTTGAATGCTTGTAAGTAGCTTAAGGCACTTTCAAAGGAAAGTGATTTTCTCTGACAGGACAGCATTTAGAAAGTGAAGCAACACTCCATTCACTTCGTACAGTGAATTGAAGTGTTGGAACAGACTGCTTCTCTTTCAGAGAAACGCATGTGAGTTTTTTGTGAAAGCTTGTAAGTAGCTTAAGGCACATTCAAAGGAAAGTGATTTTCTCTGAAAGGACAGCATTTAGAAAGTGAAGCAACATTCCATTCACTTCGCACAGTGAATTGAAGTGTTGAAACAGACTGCTTCTCTTTCAGAGAAACGCATGTGAGTTTTTTGTGAAAGCTTGTAAGTAGCTTAAGGCACTTTCAAAGGAAAGTGATTTTCTCTGAAAGGACAGCATTTAGAAAGTGAAGCAAAACTCCATTCACTTCGCACAGTGAATTGAAGTGTTGGAACAGACTGCTTCTCTTTCAGAGAAACGCATGTGAGTTTTTTGTAAAAGCTTGTAAGTAGCTTAAGGCACTTTCAAAGGAAAGTGATTTTCTCTGACAATACAGCATTTAGAAAGTGAAGCAACACTCCATTCACTTCGCACAGTGAATTGAAGTGTTGGAACAGACTGCTTCTCTTTCAGAGAAACGCATGTGAATTTCTGTTCAATGCTTGTAAGTAGTTTAAGACGCTTTCAAAGGAAAGTGATTTTCTCTGAAAGGACAGCATTTAGAAAGTGAAGCAACACTCCATTCACTTCGCACAGTGAATTGAAGTGGTGGAACAGACTGCTTCTCTTTCAGAGAAACACATGTGAATTTCTGTTGAATGCTTGTAATTAGCTTAAGGCACTTTCAAAGGAAAGTGATTTTCTCTGAAAGGACAGCATTTAGAAAGTGAAGCAACACTCCATTCACTTCGCACAGTGAATTGAAGTGTTTGAACAGACTGCTTCTCTTTCAGAGAAACGCATGTGAGTTTTTTATGAAAGCTTGTAAGTAGCTTAAGGCACTTTCAAAGGAAAGTGATTTTCTCTGACAGGACAGCATTTAGAAAGTGAAGCAACACTCCATTCACTTCGCACAGTGAATTGAAGTGTTGGAACAGACTGCTTCTCTTTCAGAGAAACGCATGTGAGTTTTTTGTGAAAGCTTGTAAGTAGCTTAAGGCACTTTCAAAGGAAAGTGATTTTCTCTGACAGGGCAGCATTTAGAAAGTGAAGCAACACTCCATTCACTTCGCACAGTGAATTGAAGTGTTGGAACAGACTGCTTCTCTTTCAGAGAAACGCATGTGAATTTCTGTTGAATGCTTGTAAGTAGCTTAAGGCACTTTCAAAGGAGAGTGATTTTCTCTGAAAGGACAGCATTTAGAAAGTGAAGCAACACTCCATTCACTTCGCACAGTGAATTGAAGTGTTGAAACAGACTGCTTCTCTTTCAGAGAAACGCATGTGAGTTTTTTGTGAAAGCTTGTAAGTAGCTTAAGGCACTTTCAAAGGAAAGTGATTTTCTCTGAAAGGACAGCATTTAGAAAGTGAAGCAACACTCCATTCACTTCGCACAGTGAATTGAAGTGTTGGAACAGACTGCTTCTCTTTCAGAGAAATGCATGTGAATTTCTGTTCAATGCTTGTAAGTAGCTTAAGGCACTTTCAAAGGAAAGAGATTTTCTCTGAAAGGACAGCATTTAGAGAGTGAAGCAACACTCCATTCACTTCGCACAGTGAATTGAAGTGTTGGAACAGACTGCTTCTCTTTCAGAGAAACGCATGTGAATTTCTGTTCAATGCTTGTAAGTAGCTTAAGGCACTTTCAAAGGAAAGTGATTTTCTCTGAAAGGACAGCATTTAGAAAGTGAAGCAACACTCCATTCACTTCGCACAGTGAATTGAAGTGTTGGAACAGACTGCTTCTCTTTCAGAGAAACGCATGCGAGTTTTTTGTGAAAGCTTGTAAGTAGCTTAAGGCACTTTCAAAGGAAAGTGATTTTCTCTGAAATGACAGCATTTAGAAAGTGAAGCAACACTCCATTCACTTCGCACAGTGAATTGAAGTGTTGGAACAGACTGCTTCTCTTTCAGGGAAACGCATGTGAGTTTTTTGTGAAAGCTTGTAAGTAGCTTAAGGCACTTTCAAAGGAAAGTGAATTTCTCTGACAGGACAGCATTTAGAAAGTGAAACAACACTCCATTCACTTCGCACAGTGAATTGAAGTGTTGGAACAGACTGCTTCTCTTTCAGAGAAACGCATGTGAGTTTTTTGTAAAAGCTTGTAAGTAGCTTAAGGCACTTTCAAAGGAAAGTGATTTTCTCTGACAGGACAGCATTTAGAAAGTGAAGCAACACTCCATTCACTTCGCACAGTGAATTGAAGTGTTTGAACAGACTGCTTCTCTTACAGAGAAATGCATGTGAATTTCTGTTCAATGCTTGTAAGTAGCTTAAGGCGCTTTCAAAGGAAAGTGATTTTCTCTGAAAGGACAGCATTTAGAAAGTGAAGCAACACTCCATTCACTTCGCACAGTGAATTGAAGTGTTGGAACAGACTGCTTCTCTTTCAGAGAAAAGCATGTGAATTTCTGTTGAATGCTTGTAAGTAGCTTAAGGCACTTTCAAAGGAAAGTGATTTTCTCTGAAAGGAGAGCATTTAGAAAGTGAAGCAACACTCCATTAACTTCGCACAGTGAATTGAAATGTTGGAACAGACTGCTTCTCTTTCAGAGAAGCGGATGTGAGTTTTTTGTGAAAGCTTGTAAGTAGCTTAAGGCACTTTTAAAGGAAAGTGATTTTCTCTGAAAGGACAGCATTTAGAAAGTGAAGCAACACTCCATTCACTTCGCACAGTGAATTGAAGTGTTGGAACAGACTGCTTCTCTTTCAGAGAAACGCATGTGAATTTCTGTTGAATGCTTGTAAGTAGCTTAAGGCACTTTCAAAGGAGAGTGATTTTCTCTGAAAGGACAGCATTTAGAAAGTGAAGCAACACTCCATTCACTTCGCACAGTGAATTGAAGTGTTGGAACAGACTGCTTCTCTTTCAGAGAAACGCATGTGAGTTTTTTGTGAAAGCTTGTAAGTAGCTTAAGGCACTTTCAAAGGAAAGTGATTTTCTCTGAAAGGACAGCATTTAGAAAGTGAAGCAACACTCCATTCACTTCGCACAGTGAATTGAAGTGTTGGAACAGACTGCTTCTCTTTCAGAGAAACGGATGTGAATTTCTGTTCAATGCTTGTAAGTAGCTTAAGACACTTTCAAAGGAAAGAGATTTTCTCTGAAAGGACAGCATTTAGAGAGTGAAGCAACACTCCATTCACTTCGCACAGTGAATTGAAGTGTTGGAACAGACTGCTTCTCTTTCAGAGAAACGCATGTGAATTTCTGTTGAATGCTTGTAAGTAGCTTAAGGCACTTTCAAAGGAAAGTGATTTTCTCTGACAGGACAGCATTTAGAAAGTGAAGCAACACTCCATTCACTTCGTACAGTGAATTGAAGTGTTGGAACAGACTGCTTCTCTTTCAGAGAAACGCATGTGAGTTTTTTGTGAAAGCTTGTAAGTAGCTTAAGGCACATTCAAAGGACAGTGATTTTCTCTGAAAGGACAGCATTTAGAAAGTGAAGCAACACTCCATTCACTTCGCACAGTGAATTGAAGTGTTGGAACAGACTGCTTCTCTTTCAGGGAAACGCATGTGAGTTTTTTGTGAAAGCTTGTAAGTAGCTTAAGGCACTTTCAAAGGAAAGTGATTTTCTCTGACAGGACAGCATTTAGAAAGTGAAGCAACACTCCATTCACTTCGCACAGTGAATTGAAGTGTTGGAACAGACTGCTTCTCTTTCAGAGAAACGCATGTGAGTTTTTTGTAAAAGCTTGTAAGTAGCTTAAGGCGCTTTCAAAGGAAAGTGATTTTCTCTGACAGGACAGCATTTAGAAAGTGAAGCAACACTCCATTCACTTCGCACAGTAAATTGAAGTGTTTGAACAGACTGCTTCTCTTACAGAGAAATGCATGTGAATTTCTGTTCAATGCTTGTAAGTAGCTTAAGGCGCTTTCAAAGGAAAGTGATTTTCTCTGAAAGGACAGCATTTAGAAAGTGAAGCAACACTCCATTCACTTCGCACAGTGAATTGAAGTGTTGGAACAGACTGCTTCTCTTTCAGAGAAAAGCATGTGAATTTCTGTTGAATGCTTGTAAGTAGCTTAAGGCACTTTCAAAGGAGAGTGATTTTCTCTGAAAGGACAGCATTTAGAAAGTGAAGCAACACTCCATTCACTTCGCACAGTGAATTGAAGTGTTGGAACAGACTGCTTCTCTTTCAGAGAAACGGATGTGAGTTTTTTGTGAAAGCTTGTAAGTAGCTTAAGACACTTTCAAAGGAAAGTGATTTTCTCTGAAAGAACAGCATTTAGAAAGTGAAGCAACACTCCATTCACTTCGCACAGTGAATTGAAGTGTTGGAACAGACTGCTTCTCTTTCAGAGAAACGCATGTGAGTTTTTTGAGAAAGCTTGTAAGTAGCTTAAGGCACTTTCAAATGAAAGTGATTTTCTCTGAAAGGACAGCATTTAGAAAGTGAAGCAACACTCCATTCACTTCGCACAGTGAATTGAAGTGTTGGAACAGACTGCTTCTCTTTCAGAGAAACGCATGTGAATTTCTGTTGAATGCTTGTAAGTAGCTTAAGGCACTTTCAAAGGAAAGTGATTTTCTATGAAAGGACAGCATTTAGAAAGTGAAGCAACACTCCATTCACTTCGCACAGTGAATTGAAGGGTTGGAACAGACTGCTTCTCTTTCAGAGAAACGGATGTGAGTTTTTTGTGAAAGCTTGTAAGTAGCTTAAGGCACTTTCAAAGGAAAGTGATTTTCTCTGAAAGGACAGCATTTAGAAAGTGAAGCAACACTCCATTCACTTCGCACAGTGAATTGAAGTGTTGGAACAGACTGCTTCTCTTTCAGAGAAACGCATGTGAGTTTTTGTGAAAGCTTGTAAGTAGCTTAAGGCACTTTCAAAGGAAAGTGATTTTCTCTGACAGGACAGCATTTAGAAAGTGAAGCAACACTCCATTCACTTCGCACAGTGAATTGAAGTGTTGGAACAGACTGCTTCTCTTTCAGAGAAACGGATGTGAGTTTTTTGTGAAAGCTTGTATGTAGCTTAAGGCACTTTCAAAGGAAAGTGATTTTCTCTGACAGGACAGCATTTAGAAAGTGAAGCAACACTCCATTCACTTCGCACAGTGAATTGAAGTGTTGGATCGGACTGCTTTTGTTTCAGAGAAACGCATGTGAATTTCTGTTGAATGCTTGTAAGTAGCTTAAGGCACTTTCAAAGGAAAGTGATTTTCTCTGAAAGGACAGCATTTAGAATGTGAAGCAACACTCCATTCACTTCGCACAGTGAATTGAAGTGTTGGAACAGACTGCTGCTCTTTCAGGGAAACGCATGTGAGTTTTTTGTGAAAGCTTGTAAGTAGCTTAAGGCACTTTCAAAGGAAAGTGATTTTCTCTGACAGGACAGCATTTAGAAAGTGAAGCAACACTCCATTCACTTCGCACAGTGAATTGAAGTGTTGGAACAGACTGCTTCTCTTTCAGAGAAACACATGTGAGTTTTTTGTAAAAGCTTGTAAGTAGCTTGAGGCACTTTCAAAGGAAAGTGATTTTCTCTGACAGGACAGCATTTAGAAAGTGAAGCAACACTCCATTCACTTCGCACAGTGAATTGAAGTGTCGGAACAGACTGCTTCTCTTACAGAGAAATGCATGTGAATTTCTGTTCAATGCTTGTAAGTAGCTTAAGGCGCTTTCAAAGGAAAGTGATTTTCTCTGAAAGGACAGCATTTAGAAAGTGAAGCAACACTCCATTCACTTCGCACAGTGAATTGAAGTGTTGGAACAGACTGCTTCTCTTTCAGAGAAAAGCATGTGAATTTCTGTTGAATGCTTGTAAGTAGCTTAAGGCACTTTCAAAGGAAAGTGATTTTCTCTGAAAGGACAGCATTTAGAAAGTGAAGCAACACTCCATTCACTTCGCACAGTGAATTGAAGTGTTGGAACAGACTGCTTCTCTTTCAGAGAAACGGATGTGAGTTTTTTGTTAAAGCTTGTAAGTAGCTTAAGGCACTTTCAAAGGAAAGTGATTTTCTCTGAAAGGACAGCATTTAGAAAGTGAAGCAACACTCCATTCACTTCGCACAGTGAATTGAAGTGTTGGAACAGACTGCTTCTCTTTCAGAGAAACGCATGTGAATTTCTGTTGAATGCTTGTAAGTAGCTTAAGGCACTTTCAAAGGAGAGTGATTTTCTCTGAAAGGACAGCATTTAGAAAGTGAAGCAACACTCCATTCACTTCGCACAGTGAATTGAAGTGTTGGAACAGACTGCTTCTCTTTCAGAGAAACGCATGTGAGTTTTTTGTGAAAGCTTGAAAGTAGCTTAAGGCACTTACAAAGGAAAGTGATTTTCTCTGAAAGGACAGCATTTAGAAAGTGCAGCAACACTCCATTCACTTCGCACAGTGAATTGAAGTGTTGGAACAGACTGCTTCTCTTTCAGAGAAACGCATGTGAATTTCTGTTCAATGCTTGTAAGTAGCTTAAGGCACTTTCAAAGGAAAGTGATTTTCTCTGACAGGACAGCATTTAGAAAGTGAAGCAACACTCCATTCACTTCGCACAGTGAATTGAAGTGTTGGAACAGACTGCTTCTCTTTCAGAGAAATGCATGTGAATTTCTGTTGAATGCTTGTAAGTAGCTTAAGGCACTTTCAAAGGAAAGTGATTTTCTCTGAAAGGACAGCATTTAGAAAGTGAAGCAACACTCCATTCACTTCGCACAGTGAATTGAAGTGTTGGAACAGACTGCTTCTCTTTCAGAGAAACGCATGCGAGTTTTTTGTGAAAGCTTGTAAGTAGCTTAAGGCACTTTCAAAGGAAAGTGATTTTCTCTGAAAGGACAGCATTTAGAAAGTGAAGCAACACTCCATTCACTTCGCACAGTGAATTGAAGTGTTGGAACAGACTGCTTCTCTTTCAGGGAAACGCATGTGAGTTTTTTGTGAAAGCTTGTAAGTAGCTTAAGGCACTTTCAAAGGAAAGTGAATTTCTCTGACAGGACAGCATTTAGAAAGTGAAACAACACTCCATTCACTTCGCACAGTGAATTGAAGTGTTGGAACAGACTGCTTCTCTTTCAGAGAAACGCATGTGAGTTTTTTGTAAAAGCTTGTAAGTAGCTTAAGGCACTTTCAAAGGAAAGTGATTTTCTCTGACAGGACAGCATTTAGAAAGTGAAGCAACACTCCATTCACTTCGCACAGTGAATTGAAGTGTTTGAACAGACTGCTTCTCTTACAGAGAAATGCATGTGAATTTCTGTTCAATGCTTGTAAGTAGCTTAAGGCGCTTTCAAAGGAAAGTGATTTTCTCTGAAAGGACAGCATTTAGAAAGTGAAGCAACACTCCATTCACTTCGCACAGTGAATTGAAGTGTTGGAACAGACTGCTTCTCTTTCAGAGAAAAGCATGTGAATTTCTGTTGAATGCTTGTAAGTAGCTTAAGGCACTTTCAAAGGAAAGTGATTTTCTCTGAAAGGAGAGCATTTAGAAAGTGAAGCAACACTCCATTAACTTCGCACAGTGAATTGAAATGTTGGAACAGACTGCTTCTCTTTCAGAGAAGCGGATGTGAGTTTTTTGTGAAAGCTTGTAAGTAGCTTAAGGCACTTTTAAAGGAAAGTGATTTTCTCTGAAAGGACAGCATTTAGAAAGTGAAGCAACACTCCATTCACTTCGCACAGTGAATTGAAGTGTTGGAACAGACTGCTTCTCTTTCAGAGAAACGCATGTGAATTTCTGTTGAATGCTTGTAAGTAGCTTAAGGCACTTTCAAAGGAGAGTGATTTTCTCTGAAAGGACAGCATTTAGAAAGTGAAGCAACACTCCATTCACTTCGCACAGTGAATTGAAGTGTTGGAACAGACTGCTTCTCTTTCAGAGAAACGCATGTGAGTTTTTTGTGAAAGCTTGTAAGTAGCTTAAGGCACTTTCAAAGGAAAGTGATTTTCTCTGAAAGGACAGCATTTAGAAAGTGAAGCAACACTCCATTCACTTCGCACAGTGAATTGAAGTGTTGGAACAGACTGCTTCTCTTTCAGAGAAACGGATGTGAATTTCTGTTCAATGCTTGTAAGTAGCTTAAGACACTTTCAAAGGAAAGAGATTTTCTCTGAAAGGACAGCATTTAGAGAGTGAAGCAACACTCCATTCACTTCGCACAGTGAATTGAAGTGTTGGAACAGACTGCTTCTCTTTCAGAGAAACGCATGTGAATTTCTGTTGAATGCTTGTAAGTAGCTTAAGGCACTTTCAAAGGAAAGTGATTTTCTCTGACAGGACAGCATTTAGAAAGTGAAGCAACACTCCATTCACTTCGTACAGTGAATTGAAGTGTTGGAACAGACTGCTTCTCTTTCAGAGAAACGCATGTGAGTTTTTTGTGAAAGCTTGTAAGTAGCTTAAGGCACATTCAAAGGACAGTGATTTTCTCTGAAAGGACAGCATTTAGAAAGTGAAGCAACACTCCATTCACTTCGCACAGTGAATTGAAGTGTTGAAACAGACTGCTTCTCTTTCAGAGAAACGCATGTGAGTTTTTTGTGAAAGCTTGTAAGTAGCTTAAGGCACTTTCAAAGGAAAGTGATTTTCTCTGAAAGGACGGCATTTAGAAAGTGAAGCAAAACTCCATTCACTTCGCACAGTGAATTGAAGTGTTGGAACAGACTGCTTCTCTTTCAGAGAAACGCATGTGAGTTTTTTGTAAAAGCTTGTAAGTAGCTTAAGGCACTTTCAAAGGAAAGTGATTTTCTCTGACAGGACAGCATTTAGAAAGTGAAGCAACACTCCATTCACTTCGCACAGTGAATTGAAGTGTTGGAACAGACTGCTTCTCTTTCAGAGAAACGCATGTGAATTTCTGTTCAATGCTTGTAAGTAGTTTAAGACGCTTTCAAAGGAAAGTGATTTTCTCTGAAAGGACAGCATTTAGAAAGTGAAGCAACACTCCATTCACTTCGCACAGTGAATTGAAGTGGTGGAACAGACTGCTTCTCTTTCAGAGAAACGCATGTGAATTTCTGTTGAATGCTTGTAAGTAGCTTAAGGCACTTTCAAAGGAAAGTGATTTTCTCTGAAAGGACAGCATTTAGAAAGTGAAGCAACACTCCATTCACTTCGCACAGTGAATTGAAGTGTTGGAACAGACTGCTTCTCTTTCAGAGAAACGCATGTGAGTTTTTTGTGAAAGCTTGTAAGTAGCTTAAGGCACTTTCAAAGGAAAGTGATTTTCTCTGACAGGACAGCATTTAGAAAGTGAAGCAACACTCCATTCACTTCGCACAGTGAATTGAAGTGTTGGAACAGACTGCTTCTCTTTCAGAGAAACGCATGTGAGTTTTTTGTGAAAGCTTGTAAGTAGCTTAAGGCACTTTCAAAGGAAAGTGATTTTCTCTGACAGGACAGCATTTAGAAAGTGAAGCAACACTCCATTCACTTCGCACAGTGAATTGAAGTGTTGGAACAGACTGCTTCTCTTTCAGAGAAACGCATGTGAATTTCTGTTGAATGCTTGTAAGTAGCTTAAGGCACTTTCAAAGGAGAGTGATTTTCTCTGAAAGGACAGCATTTAGAAAGTGAAGCAACACTCCATTCACTTCGCACAGTGAATTGAAGTGTTGAAACAGACTGCTGCTCTTACAGAGAAATGCATGTGAATTTCTGTTCAATGCTTGTAAGTAGCTTAAGGCGCTTTCAAAGGCAAGTGATTTTCTCTGAAAGGACAGCATTTAGAAAGTGAAGCAACACTCCATTCACTTCGCACAGTGAATTGAAGTGTTGGAACAGACTGCTTCTCTTTCAGAGAAAAGCATGTGAATTTCTGTTGAATGCTTGTAAGTAGCTTAAGGCACTTTCAAAGGAAAGTGATTTTCTCTGAAAGGACAGCATTTAGAAAGTGAAGCAACACTCCATTAACTTCGCACAGTGAATTGAAATGTTGGAACAGACTGCTTCTCTTTCAGAGAAGCGGATGTAATTTTTTTGTGAAAGCTTGTAAGTAGCTTAAGGCACTTTTAAAGGAAAGTGATTTTCTCTGAAAGGACAGCATTTAGAAAGTGAAGCAACACTCCATTCACTTCGCACAGTGAATTGAAGTGTTGGAACAGACTGCTTCTCTTTCAGAGAAACGCATGTGAATTTCTGTTGAATGCTTGTAAGTAGCTTAAGGCACTTTCAAAGGAGAGTGATTTTCTCTGAAAGGACAGCATTTAGAAAGTGAAGCAACACTCCATTCACTTCGCACAGTGAATTGAAGTGTTGGAACAGACTGCTTCTCTTTCAGAGAAACGCATGTGAGTTTTTTGTGAAAGCTTGTAAGTAGCTTAAGGCACTTTCAAAGGAAAGTGATTTTCTCTGAAAGGACAGCATTTAGAAAGTGAAGCAACACTCCATTCACTTCGCACAGTGAATTGAAGTGTTGGAACAGACTGCTTCTCTTTCAGAGAAACGGATGTGAATTTCTGTTCAATGCTTGTAAGTAGCTTAAGACACTTTCAAAGGAAAGAGATTTTCTCTGAAAGGACAGCATTTAGAGAGTGAAGCAACACTCCATTCACTTCGCACAGTGAATTGAAGTGTTGGAACAGACTGCTTCTCTTTCAGAGAAACGCATGTGAATTTCTGTTGAATGCTTGTAAGTAGCTTAAGGCACTTTCAAAGGAAAGTGATTTTCTCTGAAAGGACAGCATTTAGAAAGTGAAGCAACACTCCATTCACTTCGCACAGTGAATTGAAGTGTTGGAACAGACTGCTTCTCTTTCAGGGAAACGCATGTGAGTTTTTTGTGAAAGCTTGTAAGTAGCTTAAGGCACTTTCAAAGGAAAGTGATTTTCTCTGACAGGACAGCATTTAGAAAGTGAAGCAACACTCCATTCACTTCGCACAGTGAATTGAAGTGTTGGAACAGACTGCTTCTCTTTCAGAGAAATGCATGTGAATTTCTGTTCAATGCTTGTA
This sequence comes from Myodes glareolus, assembly GCF_982192425.1. NCBI lineage: Eukaryota > Metazoa > Chordata > Mammalia > Rodentia > Cricetidae > Myodes > Myodes glareolus. The sequence goes on along the minus strand of NC_142035.1, from coordinate 89,483,615 downwards.
AGTAGCTTAAGGCACTTTCAAAGGAAAGAGATTTTCTCTGAAAGGACAGCATTTAGAGAGTGAAGCAACACTCCATTCACTTCGCACAGTGAATTGAAGTGTTGGAACAGACTGCTTCTCTTTCAGAGAACCGCATGTGAATTTCTGTTCAATGCTTGTAAGTAGCTTAAGGCACTTTCAAAGGAAAGTGATTTTCTCTGAAAGGACAGCATTTAGAAAGTGAAGCAACACTCCATTCACTTCGCACAGTGAATTGAAGTGTTGGAACAGACTGCTTCTCTTTCAGAGAAACGCATGCGAGTTTTTTGTGAAAGCTTGTAAGTAGCTTAAGGCACTTTCAAAGGAAAGTGATTTTCTCTGAAAGGACAGCATTTAGAAAGTGAAGCAACACTCCATTCACTTCGCACAGTGAATTGAAGTGTTGGAACAGACTGCTTCTCTTTCAGGGAAACGCATGTGAGTTTTTTGTGAAAGCTTGTAAGTAGCTTAAGGCACTTTCAAAGGAAAGTGATTTTCTCTGACAGGACACCATTTAGAAAGTGAAACAACACTCCATTCACTTCGTACAGTGAATTGAAGTGTTGGAACAGACTGCTTCTCTTTCAGAGAAACGCATGTGAGTTTTTTGTAAAAGCTTGTAAGTAGCTTAAGGCACTTTCAAAGGAAAGTGATTTTCTCTGACAGGACAGCATTTAGAAAGTGAAGCAACACTCCATTCACTTCGCACAGTGAATTGAAGTGTTTGAACAGACTGCTTCTCTTACAGAGAAATGCATGTGAATTTCTGTTCAATGCTTGTAAGTAGCTTAAGGCGCTTTCAAAGGAAAGTGATTTTCTCTGACAGGACAGCATTTAGAAAGTGAAGCAACACTCCATTCACTTCGCACAGTGAATTGAAGTGTTGGAACAGACTGCTTCTCTTTCAGAGAAAAGCATGTGAATTTCTGTTGAATGCTTGTAAGTAGCTTAAGGCACTTTCAAAGGAAAGTGATTTTCTCTGAAAGGACAGCATTTAGAAAGTGAAGCAACACTCCATTCACTTCGCACAGTGAATTGAAATGTTGGAACAGACTGCTTCTCTTTCAGAGAAACGGATGTGAGTTTTTTGTGAAAGCTTGTAAGTAGCTTAAGGCACTTTCAAAGGAAAGTGATTTTCTCTGAAAGGACAGCATTTAGAAAGTGAAGCAACACTCCATTCACTTCGCACAGTGAATTGAAGTGTTGGAACAGACTGCTTCTCTTTCAGAGAAACGCATGTGAATTTCTGTTGAATGCTTGTAAATAGCTTAAGGCACTTTCAAAGGAGAGTGATTTTCTCTGAAAGGACAGCATTTAGAAAGTGAAGCAACACTCCATTCACTTCGCACAGTGAATTGAAGTGTTGCAACAGACTGCTTCTCTTTCAGAGAAACGCATGTGAGTTTTTTGTGAAAGCTTGTAAGTAGCTTAAGGCACTTTCAAAGGAAAGTGATTTTCTCTGAAAGGACAGCATTTAGAAAGTGAAGCAACACTCCATTCACTTCGCACAGTGAATTGAAGTGTTGGAACAAACTGCTTCTCTTTCAGAGAAACGGATGTGAATTTCTGTTCAATGCTTGTAAGTAGCTTAAGACACTTTCAAAGGAAAGAGATTTTCTCTGAAAGGACAGCATTTAGAGAGTGAAGCAACACTCCATTCACTTCACACAGTGAATTGAAGTGTTGGAACAGACTGCTTCTCTTTCAGAGAAACGCATGTGAATTTCTGTTGAATGCTTGTAAGTAGCTTAAGGCACTTTCAAAGGAAAGTGATTTTCTCTGAAAGGACAGCATTTAGAAAGTGAAGCAACACTCCATTCACTTCGCACAGTGAATTGAAGTGTTGGAACAGACTGCTTCTCTTTCAGGGAAACGCATGTGAGTTTTTTGTGAAAGCTTGTAAGTAGCTTAAGGCACTTTCAAAGGAAAGTGATTTTCTCTGACAGGACAGCATTTAGAAAGTGAAGCAACACTCCATTCACTTCACACAGTGAATTGAAGTGTTGGAACAGACTGCTTCTCTTTCAGAGAAACGCATGTGAGTTTTTTGTAAAAGCTTGTAAGTAGCTTAAGGCACTTTCAAAGGAAAGTGATTTTCTCTGACAGGACAGCATTTAGAAAGTGAAGCAACACTCCATTCACTTCGCACAGTAAATTGAAGTGTTTGAACAGACTGCTTCTCTTACAGAGAAATGCATGTGAATTTCTGTTCAATGCTTGTAAGTAGCTTAAGGCGCTTTCAAAGGAAAGTGATTTTCTCTGAAAGGACAGCATTTAGAAAGTGAAGCAACACTCCATTCACTTCGCACAGTGAATTGAAGTGTTGGAACAGACTGCTTCTCTTTCAGAGAAAAGCATGTGAATTTCTGTTGAATGCTTGTAAGTAGCTTAAGGCATTTTCAAAGGAAAGTGATTTTCTCTGAAAGGACAGCATTTAGAAAGTGAAGCAACACTCCATTCACTTCGCACAGTGAATTGAAGTGTTGGAACAGACTGCTTCTCTTTCAGAGAAACGGATGTGAGTTTTTTGTGAAAGCTTGTAAGTAGCTTAAGGCACTTTCAAAGGAAAGTGATTTTCTCTGAAAGGACAGCATTTAGAAAGTGAAGCAACACTCCATTCACTTCGCACAGTGAATTGAAGTGTTGGAACAGACTGCTTCTCTTTCAGAGAAACGCATGTGAGTTTTTTGAGAAAGCTTGTAAGTAGCTTAAGGCACTTTCAAAGGAAAGTGATTTTCTCTGAAAGGACAGCATTTAGAAATTGAAGCAACACTCCATTCACTTCGCACAGTGAATTGAAGTGTTGGAACAGACTGCTTCTCTTTCAGAGAAACGCATGTGAATTTCTGTTGAATGCTTGTAAGTAGCTTAAGGCACTTTCAAAGGAAAGTGATTTTCTCTGAAAGGACAGCATTTAGAAAGTGAAGCAACACTCCATTCACTTCGCACAGTGAATTGAAGGGTTGGAACAGACTGCTTCTCTTTCAGAGAAACGGATGTGAGTTTTTTGTGAAAGCTTGTAAGTAGCTTAAGGCACTTTCAAAGGAAAGTGATTTTCTCTGAAAGGACAGCATTTAGAAAGTGAAGCAACACTCCATTCACTTCGCACAGTGAATTGAAGTGTTGGAACAGACTGCTTCTCTTTCAGAGAAACGCATGTGAGTTTTTGTGAAAGCTTGTAAGTAGCTTAAGGCACTTTCAAAGGAAAGTGATTTTCTCTGAAAGGACAGCATTTAGAAAGTGAAGCAACACTCCATTCACTTCGCACAGTGAATTGAAGTGTTGGAACAGACTGCTTCTCTTTCAGAGAAACGGATGTGAGTTTTTTGTGAAAGCTTGTAAGTAGCTTAAGGCACTTTCAAAGGAAAGTGATTTTCTCTGACAGGACAGCATTTAGAAAGTGAAGCAACACTCCATTCACTTCGCACAGTGAATTGAAGTGTTGGATCGGACTGCTTCTGTTTCAGAGAAACGCATGTGAATTTCTGTTGAATGCTTGTAAGTAGCTTAAGGCACTTTCAAAGGAAAGTGATTTTCTCTGAAAGGACAGCATTTAGAAAGTGAAGCAACACTCCATTCACTTCGCACAGTGAATTGAAGTGTTGGAACAGACTGCTTCTCTTTCAGAGAAACGGATGTGAGTTTTTTGTGAAAGCTTGTAAGTAGCTTAAGGCACTTTCAAAGGAAAGTGATATTCTCTGAAAGGACAGCATTTAGAAAGTGAAGCAACACTCCATTCACTTCGCAAAGTGAATTGAAGTGTTGAAACAGACTGCTTCTCTTTCAGAGAAACGCATGTGAGTTTTTTGCGAAAGCTTGTAAGTAGCTTAAGGCACTTTCATAGGAAAGTGATTTTCTCTGAAAGGACAGCATTTAGAAAGTGAAGCAACACTCCATTCACTTCGCACAGTGAATTGAAGTGTTGGAACAGACTGCTTCTCTTTCAGAGAAACGCATGTGAGTTTTTTGTAAAAGCTTGTAAGTAGCTTAAGGCACTTTCAAAGGAAAGTGATTTTCTCTGAAAGGACAGCATTTAGAAAGTGAAGAAACACTCCATTCACTTCGCACAGTGAATTGAAGTGTTGGAACAGACTGCTTCTCTTTCAGAGAAACGCATGTGAATTTCTGTTCAATGCTTGTAAGTAGCTTAAGGCGCTTTCAAAGGAAAGTGATTTTCTCTGAAAGGACAGCATTTAGAAAGTGAAGCAACACTCCATTCACTTCGCACAGTGAATTGAAGTGTTGGAACAGACTGCTTCTCTTTCAGAGAAACGCATGTGAATTTCTGTTGAATGCTTGCAAGTAGCTTAAGGCACTTTCAAAGGAAAGTGATTTTCTCTGAAAGGACAGCATTTAGAAAGTGAAGCAACACTCCATTCACTTCGCACAGTGAATTGAAGTGTTGGAACAGACTGCTTCTCTTTCAGAGAAACGGATGTGAGTTTTTTGTGAAAGCATGTAAGTAGCTTAAGGCACTTTCAAAGGAAAGTGATTTTCTCTGAAAGGACAGCATTTAGAAAGTGAAGCAACACTCCATTCACTTCGCACAGTGAATTGAAGTGTTGGAACAGACTGCTTCTCTTTCAGAGAAACGCATGTGAATTTCTGTTGAATGCTTGTAAGTAGCTTAAGGCACTTTCAAAGGAAAGTGATTTTCTCTGACAGGACAGCATTTAGAAAGTGAAGCAACACTCCATTCACTTCGCACAGTGAATTGAAGTGTTGGAACAGACTGCTTCTCTTTCAGGGAAACGCATGTGAGTTTTTTGTGAAAGCTTGTAAGTAGCTTAAGGCACTTTCAAAGGAAAGTGATTTTCTCTGACAGGACAGCATTTAGAAAGTGAAGCAACACTCCATTCACTTCGCACAGTGAATTGAAGTGTTGGAACAGATTGCTTCTCTTTCAGAGAAACGGATGTGAGTTTTTTGTGAAAGCTTGTAAGTAGCTTAAGGCACTTTCAAAGGAAAGTGATTTTCTCTGACAGAACAGCATTTAGAAAGTGAAGCAACACTCCATTCACTTCGCACAGTGAATTGAAGTGTTGGAACAGACTGCTTCTCTTTCAGAGAAACGCATGTGAATTTCTGTTGAATGCTTGTAAGTAGCTTAAGGCACTTTCAAAGGAAAGTGATTTTCTCTGAAAGGACAGCATTTAGAAAGTGAAGCAACACTCCATTCACTTCTTACAGTGAATTGAAGTGTTGGAACAGACTGCTTCTCTTTCAGAGAAACGGATGTGAGTTTTTTTTGAAAGCTTGTAAGTAGCTTAAGGCACTTTCAAAGGAAAGTGATTTTCTCTGAAAGGACAGTATTTAGAAAGTGAAGCAACGCTTCATTCACTTTGCACAGTGAATTGAAGTGTTGAAACAGACTGCTTCTCTTTCAGAGAAACGCATGTGAGTTTTTTGTGAAAGCTTGCAAGTAGCTTAAGGCACTTTCAAAGGAAAGTGATTTTCTCTAAAAGGACAGCATTTAGAAAGTGAAGCAACACTCCATTCACTTCGCACAGTGAATTGAAGTGTTGGAACAGACTGCTTCTCTTTCAGAGAAACGTATGTGAGTGTTTTGTAAAAGCTTGTAAGTAGCTTAAGGCACTTTCAAAGGAAAGTGATTTTCTCTGAAAGGACAGCATTTAGAAAGTGAAGCAACACTCCATTCACTTCGCACAGTGAATTGAAGTGTTGGAACAGACTGCTTCTCTTTCAGAGAAACACATGTGAATTTCTGTTCAATGCTTGTAAGTAGCTTAAGGCGCTTTCAAAGGAAAGTGATTTTCTCTGAAAGGACAGCATTTAGAAAGTGAAGCAACACTCCATTCACTTCGCACAGTGAATTGAAGTGTTGGAACAGACTGCTTCTCTTTCAGAGAAACGCATGTGAATTTCTGTTGAATGCTTGTAAGTAGCTTAAAGCACTTTCAAAGGAAAGTGATTTTCTCTGACAGCACAGCATTTAGAAAGTGAAGCAACACTCCATTCACTTCGCACAGTGAATTGAAGTGTTGGAACAGACTGCTTCTCTTTCAGAGAAACGGATGTGAGTTTTTTGTGAAAGCTTGTAAGTAGCTTAAGGCACTTTCAAAGGAAAGTGATTTTCTCTGACAGGACAGCATTTAGAAAGTGAAGCAACACTCCATTCACTTCGCACAGTGAATTGAAGTGTTGGAACAGACTGCTTCTCTTTCAGAGAAAAGCATGTGAATTTCTGTTGAATGCTTGTAAGTAGCTTAAGGCACTTTCAAAGGAAAGTGATTTTCTCTGAAAGGACAGCATTTAGAAAGTGAAGCAACACTCCATTCACTTCGCACAGTGAATTGAAGTGTTGGAACAGACTGCTTCTCTTTCAGAGAAACGGATGTGAGTTTTTTGTGAAAGCTTGTAAGTAGCTTAAGGCACTTTCAAAGGAAAGTGATTTTCTCTGACAGGACAGCATTTAGAAAGTGAAGCAGCACTCCATTCACTTCGCACAGTGTATTGAAGTGTTGGAACAGACTGCTTCTCTTTCAGAGAAACGGATGTGAGTTTTTTGTGAAAGGTTGTAAGTAGCTTAAGGCACTTTCAAAGAGAGTGATTTTCTCTGAAAGGACAGCATTTAGAAAGTGAAGCAACACTCCATTCACTTCGCACAGTGAATTGAAGTGTTGGAACAGACTGCTTCTCTTTCAGAGAAACGCATGTGATTTTCTGTTCAATGCTTATAAGTAGCTTAAAGCACTTTCAAAGGAAAGTGATTTTCTCTGACAGGACAGCATTTAGAAAGTGAAGCAACACTCCATTCACTTCGCACAGTGAATTGAAGTGTTGGAACAGATTGCTTCTCTTTCAGAAAAACGGATGTGAGTTTTTTGTGAAAGCTTGTAAGTAGCTTAAGGCACTTTCAAAGGAAAGTGATTTTCTCTGACAGAACAGCATTTAGAAAGTGAAGCAACACTCCATTCACTTCGCACAGTGAATTGAAGTGTTGGAACAGACTGCTTCTCTTTCAGAGAAACGCATGTGAATTTCTGTTGAATGCTTGTAAGTAGCTTAAGGCACTTTCAAAGGAAAGTGATTTTCTCTGAAAGGACAGCATTTAGAAAGTGAAGCAACACTCCATTCACTTCTTACAGTGAATTGAAGTGTTGGAACAGACTGCTTCTCTTTCAGAGAAACGGATGTGAGTTTTTTTTGAAAGCTTGTAAGTAGCTTAAGGCACTTTCAAAGGAAAGTGATTTTCTCTGAAAGGACAGCATTTAGAAAGTGAAGCAACACTCCATTCACTTCGCACAGTGAATTGAAGTGTTGGAACAGACTGCTTCTCTTTCAGAGAAATGCATGTGAATTTCTGTTCAATGCTTGTAAGTAGCTTAAGGCGCTTTCAAAGGAAAGTGATTTTCTCTGAAAGGACAGCATTTAGAAAGTGAAGCAACACTCCATTCACTTCGCACAGTGAATTGAAGTGTTGGAACAGACTGCTTCTCTTTCAGAGAAACGCATGTGAATTTCTGTTGAATGCTTGTAAGTAGCTTAAGGCACTTTCAAAGGAAAGTGATTTTCTCTGACAGGACAGCATTTAGAAAGTGAAGCAACACTCCATTCACTTCGCACAGTGAATTGAAGTGTTGGAACAGACTGCTTCTCTTTCAGAGAAACGGATGTGAGTTTTTTGTGAAAGCTTGTAAGTAGCTTAAGGCACTTTCAAAGGAAAGTGATTTTCTCTGACAGGACAGCATTTAGAAAGTGAAGCAACACTCCATTCACTTCGCACAGTGAATTGAAGTGTTGGAACAGACTGCTTCTCTTTCAGAGAAAAGCATGTGAATTTCTGTTGAATGCTTGTAAGTAGCTTAAGGCACTTTCAAAGGAAAGTGATTTTCTCTGAAAGGACAGCATTTAGAAAGTGAAGCAACACTCCATTCACTTCGCACAGTGAATTGAAGTGTTGGGACAGACTGCTTCTCTTTCAGAGAAACGGATGTGAGTTTTTTGTGAAAGCTTGTAAGTAGCTTAAGGCACTTTCAAAGGAAAGTGATTTTCTCTGACAGGACAGCATTTAGAAAGTGAAGCAGCACTCCATTCACTTCGCACAGTGTATTGAAGTGTTGGAACAGACTGCTTCTCTTTCAGAGAAACGGATGTGAGTTTTTTGTGAAAGGTTGTAAGTAGCTTAAGGCACTTTCAAAGAGAGTGATTTTCTCTGAAAGGACAGCATTTAGAAAGTGAAGCAACACTCCATTCACTTCGCACAGTGAATTGAAGTGTTGGAACAGACTGCTTCTCTTTCAGAGAAACGCATGTGATTTTCTGTTCAATGCTTATAAGTAGCTTAAAGCACTTTCAAAGGAAAGTGATTTTCTCTGAAAGGACAGCATTTAGAAAGTGAAGCAACACTCCATGCACTTCGCACAGTGAATTGAAGTGTTGGAACGGACTGCTTCTCTTTCAGAGAAACGCATGTGAATTTCTGTTCAATGCTTGTAAGTAGCTTAAGGCACTTTCAAAGGAAAGTGATTTTCTCTGAAAGGACAGCATTTAGAAAGTGAAGCAACACTCCATTCACTTCGCGCTGTGAATTGAAGTGTTGGAACAGACTGCTTCTCTTTCAGAGAAACGGATGTGAGTTTTTTGTGAAAGCTTGTAAGTAGCTTAAGGCACTTTCAAAGGAAAGTGATTTTCTCTGACAGGACAGCATTTAGAAAGTGAAGCAACACTCCATTCACTTCGCACAGTGAATTGAAGTGTTGGAACAGACTGCTTCTCTTTCAGAGAAACGCATGTGAATTTCTGTTGAATGCTTGTTAGTAGCTTAAGGCACTTTCAAAGGAGAGTGATTTTCTCTGAAAGGACAGCATTTAGAAAGTGAAGCAACACTCCATTCACTTCGCACAGTGAACTGAAGTGTTGAAACAGACTGCTTCTCTTTCAGAGAAACGCATGTGAGTTTTTTGTGAAAGCTTGTAAGTAGCTTAAGGCACTTTCAAAGGAAAGTGATTTTCTCTGAAAGGACAGCATTTAGAAAGTGAAGCAACACTCCATTCACTTCGCACAGTGAATTGAAGTGTTGGAACAGACTGCTTCTCTTTCAGAGAAATGCATGTGAATTTCTGTTCAATGCTTGTAAGTAGCTTAAGGCACTTTCAAAGGAAAGAGATTTTCTCTGAAAGGACAGCATTTAGAGAGTGAAGCAACACTCCATTCACTTCGCACAGTGAATTGAAGTGTTGGAACAGACTGCTTCTCTTTCAGAGAAACGCATGTGAATTTCTGTTCAATGCTTGTAAGTAGCTTAAGGCACTTTCAAAGGAAAGTGATTTTCTCTGAAAGGACAGCATTTAGAAAGTGAAGCAACACTCCATTCACTTCGCACAGTGAATTGAAGTGTTGGAACAGACTGCTTCTCTTTCAGAGAAACGCATGCGAGTTTTTTGTGAAAGCTTGTAAGTAGCTTAAGGCACTTTCAAAGGAAAGTGATTTTCTCTGAAAGGACAGCATTTAGAAAGTGAAGCAACACTCCATTCACTTCGCACAGTGAATTGAAGTGTTGGAACAGACTGCTTCTCTTTCAGGGAAACGCATGTGAGTTTTTTGTGAAAGCTTGTAAGTAGCTTAAGGCACTTTCAAAGGAAAGTGATTTTCTCTGACAGGACAGCATTTAGAAAGTGAAACAACACTCCATTCACTTCGCACAGTGAATTGAAGTGTTGGAACAGACTGCTTCTCTTTCAGAGAAACGCATGTGAGTTTTTTGTAAAAGCTTGTAAGTAGCTTAAGGCACTTTCAAAGGAAAGTGATTTTCTCTGACAGGACAGCATTTAGAAAGTGAAGCAACACTCCATTCACTTCGCACAGTGAATTGAAGTGTTTGAACAGACTGCTTCTCTTACAGAGAAATGCATGTGAATTTCTGTTCAATGCTTGTAAGTAGCTTAAGGCGCTTTCAAAGGAAAGTGATTTTCTCTGAAAGGACAGCATTTAGAAAGTGAAGCAACACTCCATTCACTTCGCACAGTGAATTGAAGTGTTGGAACAGACTGCTTCTCTTTCAGAGAAAAGCATGTGAATTTCTGTTGAATGCTTGTAAGTAGCTTAAGGCACTTTCAAAGGAAAGTGATTTTCTCTGAAAGGACAGCATTTAGAAAGTGAAGCAACACTCCATTCACTTCGCACAGTGAATTGAAGTGTTGGAACAGACTGCTTCTCTTTCAGAGAAACGGATGTGAGTTTTTTGTGAAAGCTTGTAAGTAGCTTAAGGCACTTTCAAAGGAAAGTGATTTTCTCTGAAAGGACAGCATTTAGAAAGTGAAGCAACACTCCATTCACTTCGCACAGTGAATTGAAGTGTTGGAACAGACTGCTTCTCTTTCAGAGAAACGCATGTGAATTTCTGTTGAATGCTTGTAAGTAGCGTAAGGCACTTTCAAAGGAGAGTGATTTTCTCTGAAAGGACAGCATTTAGAAAGTGAAGCAACACTCCATTCACTTCGCACAGTGAATTGAAGTGTTGGAACAGACTGCTTCTCTTTCCGAGAAACGCATGTGAGTTTTTTGTGAAAGCTTGTAAGTAGCTTAAGGCACTTTCAAAGGAAAGTGATTTTCTCTGAAAGGACAGCATTTAGAAAGTGAAGCAACACTCCATTCACTTCGCACAGTGAATTGAAGTGTTGGAACAGACTGCTTCTCTTTCAGAGAAACGGATGTGAATTTCTGTTCAATGCTTGTAATTAGCTTAAGACACTTTCAAAGGAAAGAGATTTTCTCTGAAAGGACAGCATTTAGAGAGTGAAGCAACACTCCATTCACTTCGCACAGTGAATTGAAGTGTTGGAACAGACTGCTTCTCTTTCAGAGAAACGCATGTGAATTTCTGTTGAATGCTTGTAAGTAGCTTAAGGCACTTTCAAAGGAAAGTGATTTTCTCTGAAAGGACAGCATTTAGAAAGTGAAGCAACACTCCATTCACTTCGCACAGTGAATTGAAGTGTTGGAACAGACTGCTTCTCTTTCAGGGAAACGCATGTGAGTTTTTTGTGAAAGCTTGTAAGTAGCTTAAGGCACTTTCAAAGGAAAGTGATTTTCTCTGACAGGACAGCATTTAGAAAGTGAAACAACACTCCATTCACTTCGCAGAGTGAATTGAAGTGTTGGAACAGACTGCTTCTCTTTCAGAGAAACGCATGTGAGTTTTTTGTAAAAGCTTGTAAGTAGCTTAAGGCACTTTCAAAGGAAAGTGATTTTCTCTGACAGGACAGCATTTAGAAAGTGAAGCAACACTCCATTCACTTCGCACAGTGAATTGAAGTGTTTGAACAGACTGCTTCTCTTACAGAGAAATGCATGTGAATTTCTGTTCAATGCTTGTAAGTAGCTTAAGGCGCTTTCAAAGGAAAGTGATTTTCTCTGAAAGGACAGCATTTAGAAAGTGAAGCAACACTCCATTCACTTCGCACAGTGAATTGAAGTGTTGGAACAGACTGCTTCTCTTTCAGAGAAAAGCATGTGAATTTCTGTTGAATGCTTGTAAGTAGCTTAAGGCACTTTCAAAGGAAAGTGATTTTCTCTGAAAGGACAGCATTTAGAAAGTGAAGCAACACTCCATTCACTTCGCACAGTGAATTGAAGTGTTGGAACAGACTGCTTCTCTTTCAGAGAAACGGATGTGAGTTTTTTGTGAAAGCTTGTAAGTAGCTTAAGGCACTTTCAAAGGAAAGTGATTTTCTCTGAAAGGACAGCATTTAGAAAGTGAAGCAACACTCCATTCACTTCGCACAGTGAATTGAAGTGTTGGAACAGACTGCTTCTCTTTCAGAGAAACGCATGTGAATTTCTGTTGAATGCTTGTAATTAGCTTAAGACACTTTCAAAGGAAAGAGATTTTCTCTGAAAGGACAGCATTTAGAAAGTGAAGCAACACTCCATTCACTTCGCACAGTGAATTGAAGTGTTGGAACAGACTGCTTCTCTTTCAGGGAAACGCATGTGAGTTTTTTGTGAAAGCTTGTAAGTAGCTTAAGGCACTTTCAAAGGAAAGTGATTTTCTCTGAAAGGACAGCATTTAGAAAGTGAAGCAACACTCCATTCACTTCGCACAGTGAATTGAAGTGTTGGAACAGACTGCTTCTCTTTCAGGGAAACGCATGTGAGTTTTTTGTGAAAGCTTGTAAGTAGCTTAAGGCACTTTCAAAGGAAAGTGATTTTCTCTGACAGGACAGCATTTAGAAAGTGAAACAACACTCCATTCACTTCGCAGAGTGAATTGAAGTGTTGGAACAGACTGCTTCTCTTTCAGAGAAACGCATGTGAGTTTTTTGTAAAAGCTTGTAAGTAGCTTAAGGCACTTTCAAAGGAAAGTGATTTTCTCTGACAGGACAGCATTTAGAAAGTGAAGCAACACTCCATTCACTTCGCACAGTGAATTGAAGTGTTTGAACAGACTGCTTCTCTTACAGAGAAATGCATGTGAATTTCTGTTCAATGCTTGTAAGTAGCTTAAGGCGCTTTCAAAGGAAAGTGATTTTCTCTGAAAGGACAGCATTTAGAAAGTGAAGCAACACTCCATTCACTTCGCACAGTGAATTGAAGTGTTGGAACAGACTGCTTCTCTTTCAGAGAAAAGCATGTGAATTTCTGTTGAATGCTTGTAAGTAGCTTAAGGCACTTTCAAAGGAAAGTGATTTTCTCTGAAAGGACAGCATTTAGAAAGTGAAGCAACACTCCATTCACTTCGCACAGTGAATTGAAGTGTTGGAACAGACTGCTTCTCTTTCAGAGAAACGGATGTGAGTTTTTTGTGAAAGCTTGTAAGTAGCTTAAGGCACTTTCAAAGGAAAGTGATTTTCTCTGAAAGGACAGCATTTAGAAAGTGAAGCAACACTCCATTCACTTCGCACAGTGAATTGAAGTGTTGGAACAGACTGCTTCTCTTTCAGAGAAACGCATGTGAATTTCTGTTGAATGCTTGTAAGTAGCTTAAGGCACTTTCAAAGGAGAGTGATTTTCTCTGAAAGGACAGCATTTAGAAAGTGAAGCAACACTCCATTCACTTCGCACAGTGAATTGAAGTGTTGGAACAGACTGCTTCTCTTTCAGAGAAACGCATGTGAGTTTTTTGTGAAAGCTTGTAAGTAGCTTAAGGCACTTTCAAAGGAAAGTGATTTTCTCTGAAAGGACAGCATTTAGAAAGTGAAGCAACACTCCATTCACTTCGCACAGTGAATTGAAGTGTTGGAACAGACTGCTTCTCTTTCAGAGAAACGGATGTTAATTTCTGTTCAATGCTTGTAATTAGCTTAAGACACTTTCAAAGGAAAGAGATTTTCTCTGAAAGGACAGCATTTAGAGAGTGAAGCAACACTCCATTCACTTCGCACAGTGAATTGAAGTGTTGGAACAGACTGCTTCTCTTTCAGAGAAACGCATGTGAATTTCTGTTGAATGCTTGTAAGTAGCTTAAGGCACTTTCAAAGGAGAGTGATTTTCTCTGAAAGGACAGCATTTAGAAAGTGAAGCAACACTCCATTCACTTCGCACAGTGAATTGAAGTGTTGGAACAGACTGCTTCTCTTTCAGAGAAACGCATGTGAGTTTTTTGTGAAAGCTTGTAAGTAGCTTAAGGCACTTTCAAAGGAAAGTGATTTTCTCTGAAAGGACAGCATTTAGAAAGTGAAGCAACACTCCATTCACTTCGCACAGTGAATTGAAGTGTTGGAACAGACTGCTTCTCTTTCAGAGAAACGGATGTGAATTTCTGTTCAATGCTTGTAATTAGCTTAAGACACTTTCAAAGGAAAGAGATTTTCTCTGAAAGGACAGCATTTAGAGAGTGAAGCAACACTCCATTCACTTCGCACAGTGAATTGAAGTGTTGGAACAGACTGCTTCTCTTTCAGAGAAACGCATGTGAATTTCTGTTGAATGCTTGTAAGTAGCTTAAGGCACTTTCAAAGGAAAGTGATTTTCTCTGAAAGGACAGCATTTAGAAAGTGAAGCAACACTCCATTCACTTCGCACAGTGAATTGAAGTGTTGGAACAGACTGCTTCTCTTTCAGGGAAACGCATGTGAGTTTTTTGTGAAAGCTTGTAAGTAGCTTAAGGCACTTTCAAAGGAAAGTGATTTTCTCTGACAGGACAGCATTTAGAAAGTGAAGCAACACTCCATTCACTTCGCACAGTGAATTGAAGTGTTGGAACAGACTGCTTCTCTTTCAGAGAAACGCATGTGAGTTTTTTGTAAAAGCTTGTAAGTAGCTTAAGGCACTTTCAAAGGAAAGTGATTTTCTCTGACAGGACAGCATTTAGAAAGTGAAGCAACACTCCATTCACTTCGCACAGTGAATTGAAGTGTTTGAACAGACTGCTTCTCTTACAGAGAAATGCATGTGAATTTCTGTTCAATGCTTGTAAGTAGCTTAAGGCGCTTTCAAAGGAAAGTGATTTTCTCTGAAAGGACAGCATTTAGAAAGTGAAGCAACACTCCATTCACTTCGCACAGTGAATTGAAGTGTTGGAACAGACTGCTTCTCTTTCAGAGAAACGCATGTGAATTTCTGTTGAATGCTTGTAAGTAGCTTAAGGCACTTTCAAAGGAAAGTGATTTTCTCTGAAAGGACAGCATTTAGAAAGTGAAGCAACACTCCATTCACTTTGCACAGTGAATTGAAGGGTTGGAACAGACTGCTTCTCTTTCAGAGAAACGGATTTGAGTTTTTTGTGAAAGCTTGTAAGTAGCTTAAGGCACTTTCAAAGGAAAGTGATTTTCTCTGAAAGGACAGCATTTAGAAAGTGAAGCAACACTCCATTCACTTCGCACAGTGAATTGAAGTGTTGGAACAGACTGCTTCTCTTTCAGAGAAACGCATGTGAGTTTTTGTGAAAGCTTGTAAGTAGCTTAAGGCACTTTCAAAGGAAAGTGATTTTCTCTGACAGGACAGCATTTAGAAAGTGAAGCAACACTCCATTCACTTCGCACAGTGAATTGAAGTGTTGGAACAGACTGCTTCTCTTTCAGAGAAACGGATGTGAGTTTTTTGTGAAAGCTTGTAAGTAGCTTAAGGCACTTTCAAAGGAAAGTGATTTTCTCTGACAGGACAGCATTTAGAAAGTGAAGCAACACTCCATTCACTTCGCACAGTGAATTGAAGTGTTGGATCAGACTGCTTCTGTTTCAGAGAAACGCATGTGAATTTCTGTTGAATGCTTGTAAGTAGCTTAAGGCACTTTCAAAGGAAAGTGATTTTCTCTGAAAGGACAGCATTTAGAAAGTGAAGCAACACTCCATTCACTTCGCAAAGTGAATTGAAGTGTTGGAACAGACTGCTTCTCTTTCAGAGAAACGGATGTGAGTTTTTTGTGAAAGCTTGTAAGTAGCTTAAGGCACTTTCAAAGGAAAGTGATTTTCTATGAAAGGACAGCATTTAGAAAGTGAAGCAACACTCCATTCACTTCGCAAAGTGAATTGAAGTGTTGAAACAGACTGCTTCTCTTTCAGAGAAACGCATGTGAGTTTTTTGCGAAAGCTTGTAAGTAGCTTAAGGCACTTTCAAAGGAAAGTGATTTTCTCTGAAAGGACAGCATTTAGAAAGTGAAGCAACACTCCATTCACTTCGCACAGTGAATTGAAGTGTTGGAACAGACTGCTTCTCTTTCAGAGAAACACATGTGAGTTTTTTGTAAAAGCTTGTAAGTAGCTTAAGGCCCTTTCAAAGGAAAGTGATTTTCTCTGAAAGGACAGCATTTAGAAAGTGAAGCAACACTCCATTCACTTCGCACAGTGAATTGAAGTGTTGGAACAGACTGCTTCTCTTTCAGAGAAACGCATGTGAATTTCTGTTCAATGCTTGTAAGTAGCTTAAGGCGCTTTCAAAGGAAAGTGATTTTCTCTGAAAGGACAGCATTTAGAAAGTGAAGCAACACTCCATTCACTTCGCACAGTGAATTGAAGTGTTGGAACAGACTGCTTCTCTTTCAGAGAAACGCATGTGAATTTCTGTTGAATGCTTGCAAGTAGCTTAAGGCACTTTCAAAGGAAAGTGATTTTCTCTGAAAGGACAGCATTTAGAAAGTGAAGCAACACTCCATTCACTTCGCACAGTGAATTGAAGTGTTGGAACAGACTGCTTCTCTTTCAGAGAAACGCATGTGAATTTCTGTTGAATGCTTGTAAGTAGCTTAAGGCACTTTCAAAGGAAAGTGATTTTCTCTGAAAGGACAGCATTTAGAAAGTGAAGCAACACTCCATTCACTTCGCACAGTGAATTGAAGTGTTGGAACAGACTGCTTCTCTTTCAGGGAAACGCATGTGAGTTTTTTGTGAAAGCTTGTAAGTAGCTTAAGGCACTTTTAAAGGAAAGTGATTTTCTCTGAAAGGACAGCATTTAGAAAGTGAAGCAACACTCCATTCACTTCGCACAGTGAATTGAAGTGTTGGAGCAGACTGCTTCTCTTTCAGAGAAACGCATGTGAATTTTTTGTGAAAGCTTGTAAGTAGCTGAAGGCACTTTCAAAGGAAAGTGATTTTCTCTGAAAGGACAGCATTTAGAAAGTGAAGCAACACTCCATTCACTTTGCACAGTGAATTGAAGTGTTGGAACAGACTGCTTCTCTTTCAGAGAAACGCATGTGAATTTCTGTTCAATGCTTGTAAGTAGCTTAAGGCACTTTCAAAGGAAAGTGATTTTCTCTGAAAGGACAGCATTTAGAAAGTGAAGCAACACTCCATTCACTTCACACAGTGAATTGAAGTGTTGGAACAGACTGCTTCTCTTTCAGAGAAACGGATGTGAGTTTTTTGTGAAAGCTTGTAAGTAGCTTAAGGCACTTTCAAAGGAAAGTGATTTTCTCTGACAGGACAGCATTTAGAAAGTGAAGCAAAACTCCATTCACTTCGCACAGTGAATTGAAGTGTTGGAACAGAATGCTTCTCTTTCAGAGAAACGGATGTGAGTTTTTTGTGAAAGCTTGTAAGTAGCTTAAGGCACTTTCAAAGGAAAGTGATTTTCTCTGACAGGACAGCATTTAGAAAGTGAAGCAACACTCCATTCACTACGCACAGTGAATTGAAGTGTTGGAACAGACTGCTTCTCTTTCAGAGAAACGCATGTGAATTTCTGTTCAATGCTTGTAAGTAGCTTAAGGCGCTTTCAAAGGAAAGTGATTTTCTCTGAAAGGACAGCATTTAGAAAGTGAAGCAACACTCCATTCACTTTGCACAGTGAATTGAAGTGTTGGAACAGACTGCTTCTCTTTCAGAGAAACGCATGTGAATTTCTGTTGAATGCTTGTAAGTAGCTTAAGGCACTTTCAAAGGAAAGTGATTTTCTCTGACAGGACAGCATTTAGAAAGTGAAGCAACACTCCATTCACTTCGCACAGTGAATTGAAGTGTTGGAACAGACTGCTTCTCTTTCAGAGAAACGGATGTGAGTTTTTTGTGAAAGCTTGTAAGTAGCTTAAGGCACTTTCAAAGGAAAGTGATTTTCTCTGACAGGACAGCATTTAGAAAGTGAAGCAACACTCCATTCACTTCGCACAGTGAATTGAAGTGTTGGAACAGACTGCTTCTCTTTCAGAAAAACGGATGTGAGTTTTTTGTGAAAGCTTATAAGTAGCTTAAGGCACTTTCAAAGGAAAGTGATTTTCTCTGACAGGACAGCATTTAGAAAGTGAAGCAACACTCCATTCACTTCGCACAGTGAATTGAAGTGTTGGAACAGACTGCTTCTCTTTCAGAGAAACGCATGTGAGTTTTTTGTGAAAGGTTGTAAGTAGCTTAAGGCACTTTCAAAGGAGAGTGATTTTCTCTGAAAGGACAGCATTTAGAAAGTGAAGCAACACTCCATTCACTTCGCACAGTGAATTGAAGTGTTGGAACAGACTGCTTCTCTTTCAGAGAAACGCATGTGATTTTCTGTTCAATGCTTATAAGTAGCTTAAAGCACTTTCAAAGGAAAGTGATTTTCTCTGAAAGGACAGCATTTAGAAAGTGAAGCAACACTCCATTCAATTCGCACAGTGAATTGAAGTGTTGGAACGGACTGCTTCTCTTTCAGAGAAACGCATGTGAATTTCTGTTCAATGCTTGTAAGTAGCTTAAGGCACTTTCAAAGGAAAGTGATTTTCTCTGAAAGGACAGCATTTAGAAAGTGAAGCAACACTCCATTCACTTCGCACAGTGAATTGAAGTGTTGGAACAGACTGCTTCTCTTTCAGAGAAACGGATGTGAGTTTTTTGTGAAAGTTTGTAATTAGCTTAAGGCACTTTCAAAGGAAAGTGATTTTCTCTGAAAGGACAGCATTTAGAATGTGAAGCAACACTCCATTCACTTCGCACAGTGAATTGAAGCGTTGGAACAGACTGCTTCTCTTTCAGAGAAACGCATGTGAGTTTTTTGCGAAAGCTTGTAAGTAGCTTAAGGCACTTTCAAAAGAAAGTGATTTTCTCTGAAAGGACAGCATTTAGAAAGTGAAGCAACACTCCATTCACTTCGCACAGTGAATTGAAGTGTTGGAACAGACTGCTTCTCTTTCAGAGAAACGCATGTGAGTTTTTTGTAAAAGCTTGTAAGTAGCTTAAGGCCCTTTCAAAGGAAAGTGATTTTCTCTGAAAGGACAGCATTTAGAAAGTGAAGCAACACTCCATTCACTTCGCACAGTGAATTGAAGTGTTGGAACAGACTGCTTCTCTTTCAGAGAAACGCATGTGAATTTCTGTTCAATGCTTGTAAGTAGCTTAAGGCGCTTTCAAAGGAAAGTGATTTTCTCTGAAAGGACAGCATTTAGAAAGTGAAGCAACACTCCATTCACTTCGCACAGTGAATTGAAGTGTTGGAACAGACTGCTTCTCTTTCAGAGAAACGCATGTGAATTTCTGTTGAATGCTTGCAAGTAGCTTAAGGCACTTTCAAAGGAAAGTGATTTTCTCTGAAAGGACAGCATTTAGAAAGTGAAGCAACACTCCATTCACTTCGCACAGTGAATTGAAGTGTTGGAACAGACTGCTTCTCTTTCAGAGAAACGCATGTGAATTTCTGTTGAATGCTTGTAAGTAGCTTAAGGCACTTTCAAAGGAAAGTGATTTTCTCTGAAAGGACAGCATTTAGAAAGTGAAGCAACACTCCATTCACTTCGCACAGTGAATTGAAGTGTTGGAACAGACTGCTTCTCTTTCAGGGAAACGCATGTGAGTTTTTTGTGAAAGCTTGTAAGTAGCTTAAGGCACTTTTAAAGGAAGTGATTTTCTCTGAAAGGACAGCATTTAGAAAGTGAAGCAACACTCCATTCACTTCGCACAGTGAATTGAAGTGTTGGAGCAGACTGCTTCTCTTTCAGAGAAACGCATGTGAATTTTTTGTGAAAGCTTGTAAGTAGCTGAAGGCACTTTCAAAGGAAAGTGATTTTCTCTGAAAGGACAGCATTTAGAAAGTGAAGCAACACTCCATTCACTTTGCACAGTGAATTGAAGTGTTGGAACAGACTGCTTCTCTTTCAGAGAAACGCATGTGAATTTCTGTTCAATGCTTGTAAGTAGCTTAAGGCACTTTCAAAGGAAAGTGATTTTCTCTGAAAGGACAGCATTTAGAAAGTGAAGCAACACTCCATTCACTTCACACAGTGAATTGAAGTGTTGGAACAGACTGCTTCTCTTTCAGAGAAACGGATGTGAGTTTTTTGTGAAAGCTTGTAAGTAGCTTAAGGCACTTTCAAAGGAAAGTGATTTTCTCTGACAGGACAGCATTTAGAAAGTGAAGCAAAACTCCATTCACTTCGCACAGTGAATTGAAGTGTTGGAACAGAATGCTTCTCTTTCAGAGAAACGGATGTGAGTTTTTTGTGAAAGCTTGTAAGTAGCTTAAGGCACTTTCAAAGGAAAGTGATTTTCTCTGACAGGACAGCATTTAGAAAGTGAAGCAACACTCCATTCACTTCGCACAGTGAATTGAAGTGTTGGAACAGACTGCTTCTCTTTCAGAGAAACGCATGTGAATTTCTGTTCAATGCTTGTAAGTAGCTTAAGGCGCTTTCAAAGGAAAGTGATTTTCTCTGAAAGGACAGCATTTAGAAAGTGAAGCAACACTCCATTCACTTTGCACAGTGAATTGAAGTGTTGGAACAGACTGCTTCTCTTTCAGAGAAACGCATGTGAATTTCTGTTGAATGCTTGTAAGTAGCTTAAGGCACTTTCAAAGGAAAGTGATTTTCTCTGACAGGACAGCATTTAGAAAGTGAAGCAACACTCCATTCACTTCGCACAGTGAATTGAAGTGTTGGAACAGACTGCTTCTCTTTCAGAGAAACGGATGTGAGTTTTTTGTGAAAGCTTGTAAGTAGCTTAAGGCACTTTCAAAGGAAAGTGATTTTCTCTGAAAGGACAGCATCTAGAAAGTGAAGCAACACTCCATTCACTTCGCACAGTGAATTGAAGTGTTGGAACAGACTGCTTCTCTTTCAGAGAAACGCATGTGAGTTTTTTGTGAAAGCTTGTAAGTAGCTTAAGGCACTTTCAAAGGAAAGTGATTTTCTCTGAAAGGACAGCATGTAGAAAGTGAAGCAACACTCCATTCACTTCGCATAGTGAATTGAAGTGTTGGAACAGACTGCTTCTCTTTCAGAGAAACGCATGTGAATTTCTGTTGAATGCTTGTAAGTAGCTTAAGGCACTTTCAAAGGAAAGTGATTTTCTCTGAAAGGACAGCATTTAGAAAGTGAAGCAACACTCCATTCACTTCGCACAGTGAACTGAAGTGTTGGAACAGACTGCTTCTCTTTCAGAGAAACGCATGTGAATTTCTGTTGAATGCTTGTAAGTAGCTTAAGGCACTTTCAAAGGAAAGTGATTTTCTCTGAAAGGACAGCATTTAGAAAGTGAAGCAACACTCCATTCACTTCGCACAGTGAATTGAAGTGTTGGAACAGACTGCTTCTCTTTCAGAGAAACGCATGTGAGTTTTTTGTGAAAGCTTGTAAGTAGCTTAAGGCACTTTCAAAGGAAAGTGATTTTCTCTGAAAGGACAGCATTTAGAAAGTGAAGCAACACTCCATTCACTTCACACAGTGAATTGAAGTGTTGGAACAGACTGCTTCTCTTTCAGAGAAACGGATGTGAGTTTTTTGTGAAAGCTTGTAAGTAGCTTAAGGCACTTTCAAAGGAAAGTGATTTTCTCTGAAAGGACAGCATTTAGAAAGTGAAGCAACGCTCCATTCACTTCGCACAGTGAATTGAAGTGTTGGAACAGATTGCTTCTCTTTCAGAGAAACGGATGTGAGTTTTTTGTGAAAGCTTGTAAGTAGCTTAAGACACTTTCAAAGGAAAGTGATTTTCTCTGACAGGACAGTATTTAGAAAGTGAAGCAACACTCCATTCACTTCGCACAGTGAATTGAAGTGTTGGAACAGACTGCTTCTCTTTCAGAGAAACGCATGTGAATTTCTGTTGAATGCTTGTAAGTAACTTAAGGCACTTTCAAAGGAAAGTGGTTCTCTCTGAAAGGACAGCATTTAGAAAGTGAAGCAACACTCCATTCACTTCGCACAGTGAATTGAAGTGTTGGAACAGACTGCTTCTCTTTCAGAGATACGGATGTGAGTTTTTTGTGAAAGCTTGTAAGTAGCTTAAGGCACTTTCAAAGGAAAGTGATTTTCTCTGACAGGACAGCATTTAGAAAGTGAAGCAACACTCCATTCACTTCGCACAGTGAATTGAAGTGTTGGATCAGACTGCTTCTGTTTCAGAGAAACGCATGTGAATTTCTGTTGAATGCTTGTAAGTAGCTTAAGGCACTTTCAAAGGAAAGTGATTTTCTCTGAAAGGACAGCATTTAGAAAGTGAAGCAACACTCCATTCACTTCGCACAGTGAATTGAAGTGTTGGAACAGACTGCTTCTCTTTCAGAGAAACGGATGTGAGTTTTTTGTGAAAGCTTGTAAGTAGCTTAAGGCACTTTCAAAGGAAAGTGATTTTCTCTGAAAGGACAGCATTTAGAAAGTGAAGCAACACTCCATTCACTTCGCAAAGTGAATTGAAGTGTTGAAACAGACTGCTTCTCTTTCAGAGAAACGCATGTGAGTTTTTTGCGAAAGCTTGTAAGTAGCTTAAGGCACTTTCAAAGGAAAGTGATTTTCTCTGAAAGGACAGCATTTAGAAAGTGAAGCAACACTCCATTCACTTCGCACAGTGAATTGAAGTGTTGGAACAGACTGCTTCTCTTTCAGAGAAACGCATGTGAATTTCTGTTCAATGCTTGTAAGTAGCTTAAGGCGCTTTCAAAGGAAAGTGATTTTCTCTGAAAGGACAGCATTTAGAAAGTGAAGCAACATTCCATTCACTTCGCACAGTGAATTGAAGTGTTGGAACAGACTGCTTCTCTTTCAGAGAAACGCATGTGAATTTCTGTTGAATGCTTGCAAGTAGCTTAAGGCACTTACAAAGGAAAGTGATTTTCTCTGAAAGGACAGCATTTAGAAAGTGAAGCAACACTCCATTCACTTCGCACAGTGAATTGAAGTGTTGGAACAGACTGCTTCTCTTTCAGAGAAACGGATGTGAGTTTTTTGTGAAAGCATGTAAGTAGCTTAAGGCACTTTCAAAGGAAAGTGATTTTCTCTGAAAGGACAGCATTTAGAAAGTGAAGCAACACTCCATTCACTTCGCACAGTGAATTGAAGTGTTGGAACAGACTGCTTCTCTTTCAGAGAAACGCATGTGAATTTCTGTTGAATGCTTGTAAGTAGCTTAAGGCACTTTCAAAGGAAAGTGATTTTCTCTGAAAGGACAGCATTTAGAAAGTGAAGCAACACTCCATTCACTTCGCACAGTGAATTGAAGTGTTGGAACAGACTGCTTCTCTTTCAGGGAAACGCATGTGAGTTTTTTGTGAAAGCTTGTAAGTAGCTTAAGGCACTTTCAAAGGAAAGTGATTTTCTCTGAAAGGACAGCATTTAGAAAGTGAAGCAACACTCCATTCACTTCGCACAGTGAATTGAAGTGTTGGAGCAGACTGCTTCTCTTTCAGAGAAACGCATGTGAATTTTTTGTGAAAGCTTGTAAGTAGCTTAAGGCACTTTCAAAGGAAAGTGATTTTCTCTGAAAGGACAGCATTTAGAAAGTGAAGCAACACTCCATTCACTTTGCACAGTGAATTGAAGTGTTGGAACAGACTGCTTCTCTTTCAGAGAAACGCATGTGAATTTCTGTTCAATGCTTGTAAGTAGCTTAAGGCACTTTCAAAGGAAAGTGATTTTCTCTGAAAGGACAGCATTTAGAAAGTGAAGCAACACTCCATTCACTTCACACAGTGAATTGAAGTGTTGGAACAGACTGCTTCTCTTTCAGAGAAACGGATGTGAGTTTTTTGTGAAAGCTTGTAAGTAGCTTAAGGCACTTTCAAAGGAAAGTGATTTTCTCTGACAGGACAGCATTTAGAAAGTGAAGCAACACTCCATTCACTTCGCACAGTGAATTGAAGTGTTGGAACAGATTGCTTCTCTTTCAGAGAAACGGATGTGAGTTTTTTGTGAAAGCTTGTAAGTAGCTTAAGGCACTTTCAAAGGAAAGTGATTTTCTCTGACAGGACAGCATTTAGAAAGTGAAGCAACACTCCATTCACTTCGCACAGTGAATTGAAGTGTTGGAACAGACTGCTTCTCTTTCAGAGAAACGCATGTGAATTTCTGTTGAATGCTTGTAAGTAGCTTAGGGCACTTTCAAAGGAAAGTGATTTTCTCTGAAAGGACAGCATTTAGAAAGTGAAGCAACACTCCATTCACTTCTTACAGTGAATTGAAGTGTTGGAACAGACTGCTTCTCTTTCAGAGAAACGGATGTGAGTTTTTTGTGAAAGCTTGTAAGTAGCTTAAGGCACTTTCAAAGGAAAGTGATTTTCTCTGAAAGGACAGCATTTAGAAAGTGAAGCAACACTCCATTCACTTTGCACAGTGAATTGAAGTGTTGAAACAGACTGCTTCTCTTTCAGAGAAACGCATGTGAGTTTTTTGTGGAAGCTTGCAAGTAGCTTAAGGCACTTTCAAAGGAAAGTGATTTTCTCTAAAAGGACAGCATTTAGAAAGTGAAGCAACACTCCATTCACTTCGCACAGTGAATTGAAGTGTTGGAACAGACTGCTTCTCTTTCAGAGAAACGTATGTGAGTGTTTTGTAAAAGCTTGTAAGTAGCTTAAGGCACTTTCAAAGGAAAGTGATTTTCTCTGACAGGACAGCATTTAGAAAGTGAAGCAACACTCCATTCACTTCGCACAGTGAATTGAAGTGTTGGAACAGACTGCTTCTCTTTCAGAGAAACGCATGTGAATTTCTGTTCAATGCTTGTAAGTAGCTTAAGGCGCTTTCAAAGGAAAGTGATTTTCTCTGAAAGGACAGCACTTAGAAAGTGAAGCAACACTCCATTCACTTCGCACAGTGAATTGAAGTGTTGGAACAGACTGCTTCTCTTTCAGAGAAACGCATGTGAATTTCTGTTGAATGCTTGTAAGTAGCTTAAGGCACTTTCAAAGGAGAGTGATTTTCTCTGAAAGGACAGCATTTAGAAAGTGAAGCAACACTCCATTCACTTCGCACAGTGAATTGAAGCGTTGGAACAGACTGCTTCTCTTTCAGAGAAACGCATGTGAGTTTTTTGCGAAAGCTTGTAAGTAGCTTAAGGCACTTTCAAAGGAAAGTGATTTTCTCTGAAAGGACAGCATTTAGAAAGTGAAGCAACACTCCATTCACTTCGCACAGTGAATTGAAGTGTTGGAACAGACTGCTTCTCTTTCAGAGAAACGCATGTGAGTTTTTTGTAAAAGCTTGTAAGTAGCTTAAGGCCCTTTCAAAGGAAAGTGATTTTCTCTGAAAGGACAGCATTTAGAAAGTGAAGCAACACTCCATTCACTTCGCACAGTGAATTGAAGTGTTGGAACAGACTGCTTCTCTTTCAGAGAAACGGATGTGAGTTTTTTGAGAAAGGTTGTAAGTAGCTTAAGGCACTTTCAAAGGAGAGTGATTTTCTCTGAAAGGACAGCATTTAGAAAGTGAAGCAACACTCCATTCACTTCGCACAGTGAATTGAAGTGTTGGAACAGACTGCTTCTCTTTCAGAGAAACGCATGTGATTTTCTGTTCAATGCTTATAAGTAGCTTAAAGCACTTTCAAAGGAAAGTGATTTTCTCTGAAAGGACAGCATTTAGAAAGTGAAGCAACACTCCATTCACTTCGCACAGTGAATTGAAGTGTTGGAACGGACTGCTTCTCTTTCAGAGAAACGCATGTGAATTTCTGTTCAATGCTTGTAAGTAGCTTAAGGCACTTTCAAAGGAAAGTGATTTTCTCTGAAAGGACAGCATTTAGAAAGTGAAGCAACACTCCATTCACTTCGCACAGTGAATTGAAGTGTTGGAACAGACTGCTTCTCTTCCAGAGAAACGGATGTGAGTTTTTTGTGAAAGCTTGTAATTAGCTTAAGGCACTTTCAAAGGAAAGTGATTTTCTCTGAAAGGACAGCATTTAGAATGTGAAGCAACACTCCATTCACTTCGCGCTGTGAATTGAAGTGTTGGAACAGACTGCTTCTCTTTCAGAGAAACGGATGTGAGTTTTTTGTGAAAGCTTGTAAGTAGCTTAAGGCACTTTCAAAGGAAAGTGATTTTCTCTGAAAGGACAGCATTTAGAAAGTGAAGCAACACTCCATTCACTTCGCACAGTGAATTGAAGTGTTGGAACAGACTGCTTCTCTTTCAGAGAAACGGATGTGAGTTTTTTGTGAAAGCTTGTAAGTAGCTTAAGGCACTTTCAAAGGAAAGTGATTTTCTCTGAAAGGACAGCATTTAGAAAGTGAAGCAACACTCCATTCACTTCGCAAAGTGAATTGAAGTGTTGAAACAGACTGCTTCTCTTTCAGAGAAACGCATGTGAGTTTTTTGCGAAAGCTTGTAAGTAGCTTAAGGCACTTTCAAAGGAAAGTGATTTTCTCTGAAAGGACAGCATTTAGAAAGTGAAGCAACACTCCATTCACTTCGCACAGTAAATTGAAGTGTTGGAACAGACTGCTTCTCTTTCAGAGAAACGCATGTGAGTTTTTTGTAAAAGCTTGTAAGTAGCTTAAGGCACTTTCAAAGGAAAGTGATTTTCTCTGAAAGGACAGCATTTAGAAAGTGAAGCAACACTCCATTCACTTCGCACAGTGAATTGAAGTGTTGGAACAGACTGCTTCTCTTTCAGAGAAACGCATGTGAATTTCTGTTCAATGCTTGTAAGTAGCTTAAGGCGCTTTCAAAGGAAAGTGATTTTCTCTGAAAGGACAGCATTTAGAAAGTGAAGCAACACTCCATTCACTTCGCACAGTGAATTGAAGTGTTGGAACAGACTGCTTCTCTTTCAGAGAAACGCATGTGAATTTCTGTTGAATGCTTGCAAGTAGCTTAAGGCACTTTCAAAGGAAAGTGATTTTCTCTGAAAGGACAGCATTTAGAAAGTGAAGCAACACTCCATTCACTTCGCACAGTGAATTGAAGTGTTGGAATAGACTGCTTCTCTTTCAGAGAAACGGATGTGAGTTTTTTGTGAAAGCATGTAAGTAGCTTAAGGCACTTTCAAAGGAAAGTGATTTTCTCTGAAAGGACAGCATTTAGAAAGTGAAGCAACACTCCATTCACTTCGCACAGTGAATTGAAGTGTTGGAGCAGACTGCTTCTCTTTCAGAGAAACGCATGTGAATTTTTTGTGAAAGCTTGTAAGTAGCTTAAGGCACTTTCAAAGGAAAGTGATTTTCTCTGAAAGGACAGCATTTAGAAAGTGAAGCAACACTCCATTCACTTTGCACAGTGAATTGAAGTGTTGGAACAGACTGCTTCTCTTTCAGAGAAACGCATGTGAATTTCTGTTCAATGCTTGTAAGTAGCTTAAGGCACTTTCAAAGGAAAGTGATTTTCTCTGAAAGGACAGCATTTAGAAAGTGAAGCAACACTCCATTCACTTCACACAGTGAATTGAAGTGTTGGAACAGACTGCTTCTCTTTCAGAGAAACGGATGTGAGTTTTTTGTGAAAGCTTGTAAGTAGCTTAAGGCACTTTCAAAGGAAAGTGATTTTCTCTGACAGGACAGCATTTAGAAAGTGAAGCAACACTCCATTCACTTCGCACAGTGAATTGAAGTGTTGGAACAGATTGCTTCTCTTTCAGAGAAACGGATGTGAGTTTTTTGTGAAAGCTTGTAAGTAGCTTAAGGCACTTTCAAAGGAAAGTGATTTTCTCTGACAGGACAGCATTTAGAAAGTGAAGCAACACTCCATTCACTTCGCACAGTGAATTGAAGTGTTGGAACAGACTGCTTCTCTTTCAGAGAAACGCATGTGAATTTCTGTTGAATGCTTGTAAGTAGCTTAGGGCACTTTCAAAGGAAAGTGATTTTCTCTGAAAGGACAGCATTTAGAAAGTGAAGCAACACTCCTTTCACTTCTTACAGTGAATTGAAGTGTTGGAACAGACTGCTTCTCTTTCAGAGAAACGCATGTGAGTTTTTTGTGAAAGCTTGTAAGTAGCTTAAGGCACTTTCAAAGGAAAGTGATTTTCTCTGAAAGGACAGTATTTAGAAAGTGAAGCAACACTCCATTCACTTTGCACAGTGAATTGAAGTGTTGAAACAGACTGCTTCTCTTTCAGAGAAACGCATGTGAGTTTTTTGTGAAAGCTTGCAAGTAGCTTAAGGCACTTTCAAAGGAAAGTGATTTTCTCTAAAAGGACAGCATTTAGAAAGTGAAGCAACACTCCATTCACTTCGCACAGTGAATTGAAGTGTTGGAACAGACTGCTTCTCTTTCAGAGAAACGTATGTGAGTGTTTTGTAAAAGCTTGTAAGTAGCTTAAGGCACTTTCAAAGGAAAGTGATTTTCTCTGACAGGACAGCATTTAGAAAGTGAAGCAACACTCCATTCACTTCGCACAGTGAATTGAAGTGTTGGAACAGACTGCTTCTCTTTCAGAGAAACGCATGTGAATTTCTGTTCAATGCTTGTAAGTAGCTTAAGGCGCTTTCAAAGGAAAGTGATTTTCTCTGAAAGGACAGCATTTAGAAAGTGAAGCAACACTCCATTCACTTCGCACAGTGAATTGAAGTGTTGGAACAGACTGCTTCTCTTTCAGAGAAACGCATGTGAATTTCTGTTGAATGCTTGTAAGTAGCTTAAGGCACTTTCAAAGGAAAGTGATTTTCTCTGACAGGACAGCATTTAGAAAGTGAAGCAACACTCCATTCACTTCGCACAGTGAATTGAAGTGTTGGAACAGACTGCTTCTCTTTCAGAGAAACGGATGTGAGTTTTTTGTGAAAGCTTGTAAGTAGCTTAAGGCACTTTCAAAGGAAAGTGATTTTCTCTGACAGGACAGCATTTAGAAAGTGAAGCAACACTCCATTCACTTCGCACAGTGAATTGAAGTGTTGGAACAGACTGCTTCTCTTTCAGAGAAACGGATGTGAGTTTTTTGTGAAAGCTTGTAAGTAGCTTAAGGTACTTTCAAAGGAAATTGATTTTCTCTGACAGGACAGCATTTAGAAAGTGAAGCAACACTCCATTCACTTCGCACAGTGAATTGAAGTGTTGGAACAGACTGCTTCTCTTTCAGAGAAACGGATGTGAGTTTTTTGTGAAAGGTTGTAAGTAGCTTAAGGCACTTTCAAAGGAGAGTGATTTTCTCTGAAAGGACAGCATTTAGAAAGTGAAGCAACACTCCATTCACTTCGCACAGTGAATTGAAGTGTTGGAACAGACTGCTTCTCTTTCAGAGAAACGCATGTGATTTTCTGTTCAATGCTTATAAGTAGCTTAAAGCACTTTCAAAGGAAAGTGATTTTCTCTGAAAGGACAGCATTTAGAAAGTGAAGCAACACTCCATTCACTTCGCACAGTGAATTGAAGTGTTGGAACAGACTGCTTCTCTTTCAGAGAAACGCATGTGAGTTTTTTGTAAAAGCTTGTAAGTAGCTTAAGGCACTTTCAAAGGAAAGTGATTTTCTCTGAAAGGACAGCATTTAGAAAGTGAAGCAACACTCCATTCACTTCGCACAGTGAATTGAAGTGTTGGAACAGACTGCTTCTCTTTCAGAGAAACGCATGTGAATTTCTGTTCAATGCTTGTAAGTAGCTTAAGGCGCTTTCAAAGGAAAGTGATTTTCTCTGAAAGGACAGCATTTAGAAAGTGAAGCAACACTCCATTCACTTCGCACAGTGAATTGAAGTGTTGGAACAGACTGCTTCTCTTTCAGAGAAACGCATGTGAATTTCTGTTGAATGCTTGCAAGTAGCTTAAGGCACTTTCAAAGGAAAGTGATTTTCTCTGAAAGGACAGCATTTAGAAAGTGAAGCAACACTCCATTCACTTCGCACAGTGAATTGAAGTGTTGGAATAGACTGCTTCTCTTTCAGAGAAACGGATGTGAGTTTTTTGTGAAAGCATGTAAGTAGCTTAAGGCACTTTCAAAGGAAAGTGATTTTCTCTGAAAGGACAGCATTTAGAAAGTGAAGCAACACTCCATTCACTTCGCACAGTGAATTGAAGTGTTGGAGCAGACTGCTTCTCTTTCAGAGAAACGCATGTGAATTTTTTGTGAAAGCTTGTAAGTAGCTTAAGGCACTTTCAAAGGAAAGTGATTTTCTCTGAAAGGACAGCATTTAGAAAGTGAAGCAACACTCCATTCACTTTGCACAGTGAATTGAAGTGTTGGAACAGACTGCTTCTCTTTCAGAGAAACGCATGTGAATTTCTGTTCAATGCTTGTAAGTAGCTTAAGGCACTTTCAAAGGAAAGTGATTTTCTCTGAAAGGACAGCATTTAGAAAGTGAAGCAACACTCCATTCACTTCACACAGTGAATTGAAGTGTTGGAACAGACTGCTTCTCTTTCAGAGAAACGGATGTGAGTTTTTTGTGAAAGCTTGTAAGTAGCTTAAGGCACTTTCAAAGGAAAGTGATTTTCTCTGACAGGACAGCATTTAGAAAGTGAAGCAACACTCCATTCACTTCGCACAGTGAATTGAAGTGTTGGAACAGATTGCTTCTCTTTCAGAGAAACGGATGTGAGTTTTTTGTGAAAGCTTGTAAGTAGCTTAAGGCACTTTCAAAGGAAAGTGATTTTCTCTGACAGGACAGCATTTAGAAAGTGAAGCAACACTCCATTCACTTCGCACAGTGAATTGAAGTGTTGGAACAGACTGCTTCTCTTTCAGAGAAACGCATGTGAATTTCTGTTGAATGCTTGTAAGTAACTTAGGGCACTTTCAAAGGAAAGTGATTTTCTCTGAAAGGACAGCATTTAGAAAGTGAAGCAACACTCCTTTCACTTCTTACAGTGAATTGAAGTGTTGGAACAGACTGCTTCTCTTTCAGAGAAACTTATGTGAGTTTTTTGTGAAAGCTTGTAAGTAGCTTAAGGCACTTTCAAAGGAAAGTGATTTTCTCTGAAAGGACAGTATTTAGAAAGTGAAGCAACACTCCATTCACTTTGCACAGTGAATTGAAGTGTTGAAACAGACTGCTTCTCTTTCAGAGAAACGCATGTGAGTTTTTTGTGAAAGCTTGCAAGTAGCTTAAGGCACTTTCAAAGGAAAGTGATTTTCTCTAAAAGGACAGCATTTAGAAAGTGAAGCAACACTCCATTCACTTCGCACAGTGAATTGAAGTGTTGGAACAGACTGCTTCTCTTTCAGAGAAACGTATGTGAGTGTTTTGTAAAAGCTTGTAAGTAGCTTAAGGCACTTTCAAAGGAAAGTGATTTTCTCTGACAGGACAGCATTTAGAAAGTGAAGCAACACTCCATTCACTTCGCACAGTGAATTGAAGTGTTGGAACAGACTGCTTCTCTTTCAGAGAAACGCATGTGAATTTCTGTTCAATGCTTGTAAGTAGCTTAAGGCGCTTTCAAAGGAAAGTGATTTTCTCTGAAAGGACAGCATTTAGAAAGTGAAGCAACACTCCATTCACTTCGCACAGTGAATTGAAGTGTTGGAACAGACTGCTTCTCTTTCAGAGAAACGCATGTGAATTTCTGTTGAATGCTTGTAAGTAGCTTAAGGCACTTTCAAAGGAAAGTGATTTTCTCTGACAGGACAGCATTTAGAAAGTGAAGCAACACTCCATTCACTTCGCACAGTGAATTGAAGTGTTGGAACAGACTGCTTCTCTTTCAGAGAAACGGATGTGAGTTTTTTGTGAAAGCTTGTAAGTAGCTTAAGGCACTTTCAAAGGAAAGTGATTTTCTCTGACAGGACAGCATTTAGAAAGTGAAGCAACACTCCATTCACTTCGCACAGTGAATTGAAGTGTTGGAACAGACTGCTTCTCTTTCAGAGAAATGGATGTGAGTTTTTTGTGAAAGCTTGTAAGTAGCTTAAGGCACTTTCAAAGGAAAGTGATTTTCTCTGACAGGACAGCATTTAGAAAGTGAAGCAACACTCCATTCACTTCGCACAGTGAATTGAAGTGTTGGAACAGACTGCTTCTCTTTCAGAGAAACGGATGTGAGTTTTTTGTGAAAGGTTGTAAGTAGCTTAAGGCACTTTCAAAGGAGAGTGATTTTCTCTGAAAGGACAGCATTTAGAAAGTGAAGCAACACTCCATTCACTTCGCACAGTGAATTGAAGTGTTGGAACAGACTGCTTCTCTTTCAGAGAAACGGATGTGAGTTTTTTGTGAAAGCTTGTAATTAGCTTAAGGCACTTTCAAAGGAAAGTGATTTTCTCTGAAAGGACAGCATTTAGAATGTGAAGCAACACTCCATTCACTTCGCGCTGTGAATTGAAGTGTTGGAACAGACTGCTTCTCTTTCAGAGAAACGGATGTGAGTTTTTTGTGAAAGCTTGTAAGTAGCTTAAGGCACTTTCAAAGGAAAGTGATTTTCTCTGACAGGACAGCATTTAGAAAGTGAAGCAACACTCCATTCACTTCGCACAGTGAATTGAAGTGTTGGAACAGACTGCTTCTCTTTTAGAGAAACGCATGTGAATTTCTGTTGAATGCTTGTAAGTAGCTTAAGGCACTTTCAAAGGAAAGTGATTTTCTCTGAAAGGACAGCATTTAGAAAGTGAAGCAACACTCCATTCACTTCGCACAGTGAATTGAAGTGTTGGAACAGACTGCTTCTCTTTCAGAGAAACGCATGTGAGTTTTTTGTAAAAGCTTGTAAGTAGCTTAAGGCACTTTCAAAGGAAAGTGATTTTCTCTGAAAGGACAGCATTTAGAAAGTGAAGCAACACTCCATTCACTTCGCACAGTGAATTGAAGTGTTGGAACAGACTGCTTCTCTTTCAGAGAAACGCATGTGAATTTCTGTTCAATGCTTGTAAGTAGCTTAAGGCGCTTTCAAAGGAAAGTGATTTTCTCTGAAAGGACAGCATTTAGAAAGTGAAGCAACACTCCATTCACTTCGCACAGTGAATTGAAGTGTTGGAACAGCCTGCTTCTCTTTCAGAGAAACGCATGTGAATTTCTGTTGAATGCTTGCAAGTAGCTTAAGGCACTTTCAAAGGAAAGTGATTTTCTCTGAAAGGACAGCATTTAGAAAGTGAAGCAACACTCCATTCACTTCGCACAGTGAATTGAAGTGTTGGAACAGACTGCTTCTCTTTCAGAGAAACGCATGTGAATTTCTGTTGAATGCTTGTAAGTAGCTTAGGGCACTTTCAAAGGAAAGTGATTTTCTCTGAAAGGACAGCATTTAGAAAGTGAAGCAACACTCCTTTCACTTCTTACAGTGAATTGAAGTGTTGGAACAGACTGCTTCTCTTTCAGAGAAACTTATGTGAGTTTTTTGTGAAAGCTTGTAAGTAGCTTAAGGCACTTTCAAAGGAAAGTGATTTTCTCTGAAAGGACAGTATTTAGAAAGTGAAGCAACACTCCATTCACTTTGCACAGTGAATTGAAGTGTTGAAACAGACTGCTTCTCTTTCAGAGAAACGCATGTGAGTTTTTTGTGAAAGCTTGCATGTAGCTTAAGGCACTTTCAAAGGAAAGTGATTTTCTCTAAAAGGACAGCATTTAGAAAGTGAAGCAACACTCCATTCACTTCGCACAGTGAATTGAAGTGTTGGAACAGACTGCTTCTCTTTCAGAGAAACGTATGTGAGTGTTTTGTAAAAGCTTGTAAGTAGCTTAAGGCACTTTCAAAGGAAAGTGATTTTCTCTGACAGGACAGCATTTAGAAAGTGAAGCAACACTCCATTCACTTCGCACAGTGAATTGAAGTGTTGGAACAGACTGCTTCTCTTTCAGAGAAACGCATGTGAATCTGTTCAATGCTTGTAAGTAGCTTAAGGCGCTTTCAAAGGAAAGTGATTTTCTCTGAAAGGACAGCATTTAGAAAGTGAAGCAACACTCCATTCACTTCACACAGTGAATTGAAGTGTTGGAACAGACTGCTTCTCTTTCAGAGAAACGCATGTGAATTTCTGTTGAATGCTTGTAAGTAGCTTAAGGCACTTTCAAAGGAAAGTGATTTTCTCTGACAGGACAGCATTTAGAAAGTGAAGCAACACTCCATTCACTTCGCACAGTGAATTGAAGTGTTGGAACAGACTGCTTCTCTTTCAGAGAAACGGATGTGAGTTTTTTGTGAAAGCTTGTAAGTAGCTTAAGGCACTTTCAAAGGAAAGTGATTTTCTCTGACAGGACAGCATTTAGAAAGTGAAGCAACACTCCATTCACTTCGCACAGTGAATTGAAGTGTTGGAACAGACTGCTTCTCTTTCAGAGAAACGGATGTGAGTTTTTTGTGAAAGCTTGTAAGTAGCTTAAGGCACTTTCAAAGGAAAGTGATTTTCTCTCACAGGACAGCATTTAGAAAGTGAAGCAACACTCCATTCACTTCGCACAGTGAATTGAAGTGTTGGAACAGACTGCTTCTCTTTCAGAGAAACGGATGTGAGTTTTTTGTGAAAGGTTGTAAGTAGCTTAAGGCACTTTCAAAGGAGAGTGATTTTCTCTGACAGGACAGCATTTAGAAAGTGAAGCAACACTCCATTCACTTCGCACAGTGAATTGAAGTGTTGGAACAGACTGCTTCTCTTTCAGAGAAACGCATGTGATTTTCTGTTCAATGCTTATAAGTAGCTTAAAGCACTTTCAAAGGAAAGTGATTTTCTCTGAAAGGACAGCATTTAGAAAGTGAAGCAACACTCCATTCACTTCGCACAGTGAATTGAAGTGTTGGAACGGACTGCTTCTCTTTCAGAGAAATGCATGTGAATTTCTGTTCAATGCTTGTAAGTAGCTTAAGGCACTTTCAAAGGAAAGTGATTTTCTCTGAAAGGACAGCATTTAGAAAGTGAAGCAACACTCCATTCACTTCGCACAGTGAATTGAAGTGTTGGAACAGACTGCTTCTCTTTCAGAGAAACGGATGTGAGTTTTTTGTGAAAGCTTGTAATTAGCTTAAGGCACTTTCAAAGGAAAGTGATTTTCTCTGAAAGGACAGCATTTAGAATGTGAAGCAACACTCCATTCACTTCGCGCTGTGAATTGAAGTGTTGGAACAGACTGCTTCTCTTTCAGAGAAACGGATGTGAGTTTTTTGTGAAAGCTTGTAAGTAGCTTAAGGCACTTTCAAAGGAAAGTGATTTTCTCTGACAGGACAGCATTTAGAAAGTGAAGCAACACTCCATTCACTTCGCACAGTGAATTGAAGTGTTGGAACAGACTGCTTCTCTTTTAGAGAAACGCTTTGTGAATTTCTGTTGAATGCTTGTAAGTAGCTTAAGGCACTTTCAAAGGAAAGTGATTTTCTCTGAAAGGACAGCATTTAGAAAGTGAAGCAACACTCCATTCACTTCGCACAGTGAATTGAAGTGTTGGAACAGACTGCTTCTCTTTCAGAGAAACGCATGTGAGTTTTTTGTAAAAGCTTGTAAGTAGCTTAAGGCACTTTCAAAGGAAAGTGATTTTCTCTGAAAGGACAGCATTTAGAAAGTGAAGCAACACTCCATTCACTTCGCACAGTGAATTGAAGTGTTGGAACAGACTGCTTCTCTTTCAGAGAAACGCATGTGAATTTCTGTTCAATGCTTGTAAGTAGCTTAAGGCGCTTTCAAAGGAAAGTGATTTTCTCTGAAAGGACAGCATTTAGAAAGTGAAGCAACACTCCATTCACTTCGCACAGTGAATTGAAGTGTTGGAACAGCCTGCTTCTCTTTCAGAGAAACGCATGTGAATTTCTGTTGAATGCTTGCAAGTAGCTTAAGGCACTTTCAAAGGAAAGTGATTTTCTCTGAAAGGACAGCATTTAGAAAGTGAAGCAACACTCCATTCACTTCGCACAGTGAATTGAAGTGTTGGAACAGACTGCTTCTCTTTCAGAGAAACGGATGTGAGTTTTTTGTGAAAGCATGTAAGTAGCTTAAGGCACTTTCAAAGGAAAGTGATTTTCTCTGAAAGGACAGCATTTAGAAAGTGAAGCAACACTCCATTCACTTCGCACAGTGAATTGAAGTGTTGGAACAGACTGCTTCTCTTTCAGAGAAACGCATGTGAATTTCTGTTCAATGCTTGTAAGTAGCTTAAGGCGCTTTCAAAGGAAAGTGATTTTCTCTGAAAGGACAGCATTTAGAAAGTGAAGCAACACTCCATTCACTTCGCACAGTGAATTGAAGTGTTGGAACAGCCTGCTTCTCTTTCAGAGAAACGCATGTGAATTTCTGTTGAATGCTTGCAAGTAGCTTAAGGCACTTTCAAAGGAAAGTGATTTTCTCTGAAAGGACAGCATTTAGAAAATGAAGCAACACTCCATTCACTTCGCACAGTGAATTGAAGTCTTGGAACAGACTGCTTCTCTTTCAGAGAAACGCATGTGAATTTCTGTTGAATGCTTGTAAGTAGCTTAGGGCACTTTCAAAGGAAAGTGATTTTCTCTGAAAGGACAGCATTTAGAAAGTGAAGCAACACTCCTTTCACTTCTTACAGTGAATTGAAGTGTTGGAACAGACTGCTTCTCTTTCAGAGAAACTTATGTGAGTTTTTTGTGAAAGCTTGTAAGTAGCTTAAGGCACTTTCAAAGGAAAGTGATTTTCTCTGAAAGGACAGTATTTAGAAAGTGAAGCAACACTCCATTCACTTTGCACAGTGAATTGAAGTGTTGAAACAGACTGCTTCTCTTTCAGAGAAACGCATGTGAGTTTTTTGTGAAAGCTTGCAAGTAGCTTAAGGCACTTTCAAAGGAAAGTGATTTTCTCTAAAAGGACAGCATTTAGAAAGTGAAGCAACACTCCATTCACTTCGCACAGTGAATTGAAGTGTTGGAACAGACTGCTTCTCTTTCAGAGAAACGTATGTGAGTGTTTTGTAAAAGCTTGTAAGTAGCTTAAGGCACTTTCAAAGGAAAGTGATTTTCTCTGACAGGACAGCATTTAGAAAGTGAAGCAACACTCCATTCACTTCGCACAGTGAATTGAAGTGTTGGAACAGACTGCTTCTCTTTCAGAGAAACGCATGTGAATCTGTTCAATGCTTGTAAGTAGCTTAAGGCGCTTTCAAAGGAAAGTGATTTTCTCTGAAAGGACAGCATTTAGAAAGTGAAGCAACACTCCATTCACTTCACACAGTGAATTGAAGTGTTGGAACAGACTGCTTCTCTTTCAGAGAAACGCATGTGAATTTCTGTTGAATGCTTGTAAGTAGCTTAAGGCACTTTCAAAGGAAAGTGATTTTCTCTGACAGGACAGCATTTAGAAAGTGAAGCAACACTCCATTCACTTCGCACAGTGAATTGAAGTGTTGGAACAGACTGCTTCTCTTTCAGAGAAACGGATGTGAGTTTTTTGTGAAAGCTTGTAATTAGCTTAAGGCACTTTCAAAGGAAAGTGATTTTCTCTGAAAGGACAGCATTTAGAATGTGAAGCAACACTCCATTCACTTCGCGCTGTGAATTGAAGTGTTGGAACAGACTGCTTCTCTTTCAGAGAAACGGATGTGAGTTTTTTGTGAAAGCTTGTAAGTAGCTTAAGGCACTTTCAAAGGAAAGTGATTTTCTCTGACAGGACAGCATTTAGAAAGTGAAGCAACACTCCATTCACTTCGCACAGTGAATTGAAGTGTTGGAACAGACTGCTTCTCTTTTAGAGAAACGCATGTGAATTTCTGTTGAATGCTTGTAAGTAGCTTAAGGCACTTTCAAAGGAAAGTGATTTTCTCTGAAAGGACAGCATTTAGAAAGTGAAGCAACACTCCATTCACTTCGCACAGTGAATTGAAGTGTTGGAACAGACTGCTTCTCTTTCAGAGAAACGCATGTGAGTTTTTTGTAAAAGCTTGTAAGTAGCTTAAGGCACTTTCAAAGGAAAGTGATTTTCTCTGAAAGGACAGCATTTAGAAAGTGAAGCAACACTCCATTCACTTCGCACAGTGAATTGAAGTGTTGGAACAGACTGCTTCTCTTTCAGAGAAACGCATGTGAATTTCTGTTCAATGCTTGTAAGTAGCTTAAGGCGCTTTCAAAGGAAAGTGATTTTCTCTGAAAGGACAGCATTTAGAAAGTGAAGCAACACTCCATTCACTTCGCACAGTGAATTGAAGTGTTGGAACAGCCTGCTTCTCTTTCAGAGAAACGCATGTGAATTTCTGTTGAATGCTTGCAAGTAGCTTAAGGCACTTTCAAAGGAAAGTGATTTTCTCTGAAAGGACAGCATTTAGAAAGTGAAGCAACACTCCATTCACTTCGCACAGTGAATTGAAGTGTTGGAACAGACTGCTTCTCTTTCAGAGAAACGGATGTGAGTTTTTTGTGAAAGCATGTAAGTAGCTTAAGGCACTTTCAAAGGAAAGTGATTTTCTCTGAAAGGACAGCATTTAGAAAGTGAAGCAACACTCCATTCACTTCGCACAGTGAATTGAAGTGTTGGAACAGACTGCTTCTCTTTCAGAGAAACGCATGTGAATTTCTGTTGAATGCTTGTAAGTAGCTTAAGGCACTTTCAAAGGAAAGTGATTTTCTCTGAAAGGACAGCATTTAGAAAGTGAAGCAACACTCCATTCACTTCGCACAGTGAATTGAAGTGTTGGAACAGACTGCTTCTCTTTCAGGGAAACGCATGTGAGTTTTTTGTGAAAGCTTGTAAGTAGCTTAAGGCACTTTCAAAGGAAAGTGATTTTCTCTGAAAGGACAGCATTTAGAAAGTGAAGCAACACTCCATTCACTTCGCACAGTGAATTGAAGTGTTGGAGCAGACTGCTTCTCTTTCAGAGAAACGGATGTGAGTTTTTTGTGAAAGCTTGTAAGTAGCTTAAGGCACTTTCAAAGGAAAGTGATTTTCTCTGACAGGACAGCATTTAGAAACTGAAGCAACACTCCATTCACTTCGCACAGTGAATTGAAGTGTTGGAACAGACTGCTTCTCTTTCAGAGAAACGCATGTGAATTTCTGTTGAATGCTTGTAAGTAGCTTAGGGCACTTTCAAAGGAAAGTGATTTTCTCTGAAAGGACAGCATTTAGAAAGTGAAGCAACACTCCATTCACTTCTTACAGTGAATTGAAGTGTTGGAACAGACTGCTTCTCTTTCAGAGAAACGGATGTGAGTTTTTTGTGAAAGCTTGTAAGTAGCTTAAGGCACTTTCAAAGGAAAGTGATTTTCTCTGAAAGGACAGTATTTAGAAAGTGAAGCAACACTCCATTCACTTTGCACAGTGAATTGAAGTGTTGGAACAGACTGCTTCTCTTTCAGAGAAACGCATGTGAGTTTTTTTGTGAAAGCTTGCAAGTAGCTTAAGGCACTTTCAAAGGAAAGTGATTTTCTCTAAAAGGACAGCATTTAGAAAGTGAAGCAACACTCCATTCACTTCGCACAGTGAATTGAAGTGTTGGAACAGACTGCTTCTCTTTCAGAGAAACGTATGTGAGTGTTTTGTAAAAGCTTGTAAGTAGCTTAAGGCACTTTCAAAGGAAAGTGATTTTCTCTGACAGGACAGCATTTAGAAAGTGAAGCAACACTCCATTCACTTCGCACAGTGAATTGAAGTGTTGGAACAGACTGCTTCTCTTTCAGAGAAACGCATGTGAATCTGTTCAATGCTTGTAAGTAGCTTAAGGCGCTTTCAAAGGAAAGTGATTTTCTCTGAAAGGACAGCATTTAGAAAGTGAAGCAACACTCCATTCACTTCGCACAGTGAATTGAAGTGTTGGAACAGACTGCTTCTCTTTCAGAGAAACGCATGTGAATTTCTGTTGAATGATTGTAAGTAGCTTAAGGCACTTTCAAAGGAAAGTGATTTTCTCTGACAGGACAGCATTTAGAAAGTGAAGCAACACTCCATTCACTTCGCACAGTGAATTGAAGTGTTGGAACAGACTGCTTCTCTTTCAGAGAAACGGATGTGAGTTTTTTGTGAAAGCTTGTAAGTAGCTTAAGGCACTTTCAAAGGAAAGTGATTTTCTCTGACAGGACAGCATTTAGAAAGTGAAGCAACACTCCATTCACTTCCCACAGTGAATTGAAGTGTTGGAACAGACTGCTTCTCTTTCAGAGAAACGGATGTGAGTTTTTTGTGAAAGCTTGTAAGTAGCTTAAGGCACTTTCAAAGGAAAGTGATTTTCTCTGACAGGACAGCATTTAGAAAGTGAAGCAACACTCCATTCACTTCGCACAGTGAATTGAAGTGTTGGAACAGACTGCTTCTCTTTCAGAGAAACGGATGTGAGTTTTTTGTGAAAGGTTGTAAGTAGCTTAAGGCACTTTCAAAGGAGAGTGATTTTCTCTGAAAGGACAGCATTTAGAAAGTGAAGCAACACTCCATTCACTTCGCACAGTGAATTGAAGTGTTGGAACAGACTGCTTCTCTTTCAGAGAAACGCATGTGATTTTCTGTTCAATGCTTATAAGTAGCTTAAAGCACTTTCAAAGGAAAGTGATTTTCTCTGAAAGGACAGCATTTAGAAAGTGAAGCAACACTCCATTCACTTCGCACAGTGAATTGAAGTGTTGGAACGGACTGCTTCTCTTTCAGAGAAACGCATGTGAATTTCTGTTCAATGCTTGTAAGTAGCTTAAGGCACTTTCAAAGGAAAGTGATTTTCTCTGAAAGGACAGCATTTAGAAAGTGAAGCAACACTCCATTCACTTCGCACAGTGAATTGAAGTGTTGGAACAGACTGCTTCTCTTTCAGAGAAACGGATGTGAGTTTTTTGTGAAAGCTTGTAATTAGCTTAAGGCACTTTCAAAGGAAAGTGATTTTCTCTGAAAGGACAGCATTTAGAATGTGAAGCAACACTCCATTCACTTCGCGCTCTGAATTGAAGTGTTGGAACAGACTGCTTCTCTTTCAGAGAAACGGATGTGAGTTTTTTGTGAAAGCTTGTAAGTAGCTTAAGGCACTTTCAAAGGAAAGTGATTTTCTCTGACAGGACAGCATTTAGAAAGTGAAGCAACACTCCATTCACTTCGCACAGTGAATTGAAGTGTTGGAACAGACTGCTTCTCTTTTAGAGAAACGCATGTGAATTTCTGTTGAATGTTTGTAAGTAGCTTAAGGCACTTTCAAAGGAAAGTGATTTTCTCTGAAAGGACAGCATTTAGAAAGTGAAGCAACACTCCATTCACTTCGCACAGTGAATTGAAGTGTTGGAACAGACTGCTTCTCTTTCAGAGAAACGGATGTCAGTTTTTTGTGAAAGCTTTTAAGTAGCTTAAGGCACTTTCAAAGGAAAGTGATATTCTCTGAAAGGACAGCATGTAGAAAGTGAAGCAACACTCCATTCACTTCGCACAGTGAATTGAAGTGTTTGAACAGACTGCTTCTCTTTCAGAGAAACGCATGTGAGTTTTTTGTGAAAGCTTGTAAGTAGCTTAAGGCACTTTCAAAGGAAAGTGATTTTCTCTGAAAGGACAGCATGTAGAAAGTGAAGCAACACTCCATTCACTTCGCAGAGGGAATTGAAGTGTTGGAACAGACTGCTTCTCTTTCAGAGAAACGCATGTGAATTTCTGTTCAATGCTTGTAAGTAGCTTAAGGCACTTTCAAAGGAAAGTGATTTTCTCTGAAAGGACAGCATTTAGAAAGTGAAGCAACACTCCATTCACTTCGCACAGTGAATTGAAGTGTTGGAACAGACTGCTTCTCTTTCAGAGAAACGCATGTGAATTTCTGTTGAATGCTTGTAAGTAGCTTAAGGCACTTTCAAAGGAAAGTGATTTTCTCTGAAAGGACAGCATTTAGAAAGTGAAGCAACACTCCATTCACTTCGCACAGTGAATTGAAGTGTTGGAACAGACTGCTTCTCTTTCAGAGAAACGCATGTGAGTTTTTTGTGAAAGCTTGTAAGTAGCTTAAGGCACTTTCAAAGGAAAGTGATTTTCTCTGAAAGGACAGCATTTAGAAAGTGAAGCAACACTCCATTCACTTCACACAGTGAATTGAAGTGTTGGAACAGACTGCTTCTCTTTCAGAGAAACGGATGTGAGTTTTTTGTGAAAGCTTGTAAGTAGCTTAAGGCACTTTCAAAGGAAAGTGATTTTCTCTGAAAGGACAGCATTTAGAAAGTGAAGCAACACTCCATTCACTTCGCACAGTGAATTGAAGTGTTGGAACAGATTGCTTCTCTTTCAGAGAAACGGATGTGAGTTTTTGTGAAAGCTTGTAAGTAGCTTAAGGCACTTTCAAAGGAAAGTGATTTTCTCTGACAGGACAGCATTTAGAAAGTGAAGCAACACTCCATTCACTTCGCACAGTGAATTGAAGTGTTGGAACAGACTGCTTCTCTTTCAGAGAAACGCATGTGAATTTCTGTTGAATGCTTGTAAGTAACTTAAGGCACTTTCAAAGGAAAGTGGTTTTCTCTGAAAGGACAGCATTTAGAAAGTGAAGCAACACTCCATTCACTTCGCACAGTGAATTGAAGTGTTGGAACAGACTGCTTCTCTTTCAGAGAAACGGATGTGAGTTTTTTGTGAAAGCTTGTAAGTAGCTTAAGGCACTTTCAAAGGAAAGTGATTTTCTGTGAAAGGACAGTATTTAGAAAGTGAAGCAACACTCCATTCACTTTGCACAGTGAATTGAAGTGTTGAAACAGACTGCTTCTCTTTCAGAGAAACGCATGTGAGTTTTTTGTGAAAGCTTGCAAGTAGCTTAAGGCACTTTCCAAGGAAAGTGATTTTCTCTGAAAGGACAGCATTTAGAAAGTGAAGCAACACTCCATTCACTTCGCTCAGTGAATTGAAGTGTTGGAACAGACTGCTTCTCTTTCAGAGAAACGTATGTGAGTGTTTTGTAAAAGCTTGTAAGTAGCTTAAGGCACTTTCAAAGGAAAGTGATTTTCTCTGACAGGACAGCATTTAGAAAGTGAAGCAACACTCCATTCACTTCGCACAGTGAATTGAAGTGTTGGAACAGACTGCTTCTCTTTCAGAGAAACGCATGTGAATTTCTGTTCAGTGCTTGTAAGTAGCTTAAGGCGCTTTTAAAGGAAAGTGATTTTCTCTGAAAGGACAGCATTTAGAAAGTGAAGCAACACTCCATTCACTTCGCACAGTGAATTGAAGTGTTGGAACAGACTGCTTCTCTTTCAGAGAAACGCATGTGAATTTCTGTTGAATGCTTGTAAGTAGCTTAAGGCACTTTCAAAGGAAAGTGATTTTCTCTGAAAGGACAGCATTTAGAAAGTGAAGCAACACTCCATTCACTTCGCACAGTGAATTGAAGTGTTGGAACAGACTGCTTCTCTTTCAGAGAAACGGATGTGAGTTTTTTGTGAAAGCTTGTAAGTAGCTTAAGGCACGTTCAAAGGAAAGTGATTTTCTCTGACAGGACAGCATTTACA
Source organism: Myodes glareolus (assembly GCF_982192425.1). Taxonomy (NCBI): domain Eukaryota; kingdom Metazoa; phylum Chordata; class Mammalia; order Rodentia; family Cricetidae; genus Myodes; species Myodes glareolus. The sequence continues at coordinate 89,440,848 of NC_142035.1, read as the reverse complement.
AAGTGAAGCAACACTCCATTCACTTCGCACAGTGAATTGAAGTGTTGGAACAGACTGCTTCTCTTTCAGAGAAACGGATGTGAGTTTTTTGTGAAAGCTTGTAAGTAGCTTAAGGCACTTTCAAAGGAAAGTGATTTTCTCTGACAGGACAGCATTTAGAAAGTGAAGCAACACTCCATTCACTTCGCACAGTGAATTGAAGTGTTGGAACAGACTGCTTCTCTTTTAGATAAACGCATGTGAATTTCTGTTGAATGCTTGTAAGTAGCTTAAGGCACTTTCAAAGGAAAGTGATTTTCTCTGAAAGGACAGCATTTAGAAAGTGAAGCAACACTCCATTCACTTCGCACAGTGAATTGAAGTGTTGGAACAGACTGCTTCTCTTTCAGAGAAACGGATGTGAGTTTTTTGTGAAAGCTTGTAAGTAGCTTAAGGCACTTTCAAAGGAAAGTGATTTTCTCTGAAAGGACAGCATGTAGAAAGTGAAGCAACACTCCATTCACTTCGCACAGTGAATTGAAGTGTTGGAACAGACTGCTTCTCTTTCAGAGAAACGCATGTGAATTTCTGTTCAATGCTTGTAAGTAGCTTAAGGCACTTTCAAAGGAAAGTGATTTTCTCTGAAAGGACAGCATTTAGAAAGTGAAGCAACACTCCATTCACTTCGCACAGTGAATTGAAGTGTTGGAACAGACTGCTTCTCTTTCAGAGAAACGCATGTGAATTTCTGTTGAATGCTTGTAAGTAGCTTAAGGCACTTTCAAAGGAAAGTGATTTTCTCTGAAAGGACAGCATTTAGAAAGTGAAGCAACACTCCATTCACTTCGCACAGTGAATTGAAGTGTTGGAACAGACTGCTTCTCTTTCAGAGAAACGGATGTGAGTTTTTTGTGAAAGCTTGTAAGTAGCTTAAGGCACTTTCAAAGGAAAGTGATTTTCTCTGACAGGACAGCATTTAGAAAGTGAAGCAACACTCCATTCACTTCGCACAGTGAATTGAAGTGTTGGAACAGACTGCTTCTCTTTTAGAGAAACGCATGTGAATTTCTGTTGAATGCTTGTAAGTAGCTTAAGGCACTTTCAAAGGAAAGTGATTTTCTCTGAAAGGACAGCATTTAGAAAGTGAAGCAACACTCCATTCACTTCGCACAGTGAATTGAAGTGTTGGAACAGACTGCTTCTCTTTCAGGGAAACGCATGTGAGTTTTTTGTGAAAGCTTGTAAGTAGCTTAAGGCACTTTCAAAGGAAAGTGATTTTCTCTGAAAGGACAGCATTTAGAAAGTGAAGCAACACTCCATTCACTTCACACAGTGAATTGAAGTGTTGGAACAGACTGCTTCTCTTTCAGAGAAACGGATGTGAGTTTTTTGTGAAAGCTTGTAAGTAGCTTAAGGCACTTTCAAAGGAAAGTGATTTTCTCTGAAAGGACAGCATTTAGAAAGTGAAGCAACACTCCATTCACTTCGCACAGTGAATTGAAGTGTTGGAACAGACTGCTTCTCTTTCAGAGAAACGCATGTGATTTTCTGTTCAATGCTTATAAGTAGCTTAAGGCACTTTCAAAAGAAAGTGATTTTCTCTGAAAGGACAGCATTTAGAAAGTGAAGCAACACTCCATTCACTTCGCACAGTGAATTGAAGTGTTGGAACAGACTGCTTCTCTTTCAGAGAAACGCATGTGAATTTCTGTTCAATGCTTGTAAGTAGCTTAAGGCACTTTCAAAGGAAAGTGATTTTCTCTGAAAGGACAGCATTTAGAAAGTGAAGCAACACTCCATTCACTTCGCACAGTGAATTGAAGTGTTGGAACAGACTGCTTCTCTTTCAGAGAAACGGATGTGAGTTTTTTGTGAAAGCTTGTAATTAGCTTAAGGCACTTTCAAAGGAGAGTGATTTTCTCTGAAAGGACAGCATTTAGAAAGTGAAGCAACACTCCATTCACTTCGCACAGTGAATTGAAGTGTTGGAACAGACTGCTTCTCTTTCAGAGAAACGCATGTGATTTTCTGTTCAATGCTTATAAGTAGCTTAAGGCACTTTCAAAAGAAAGTGATTTTCTCTGAAAGGACAGCATTTAGAAAGTGAAGCAACACTCCATTCACTTCGCACAGTGAATTGAAGTGTTGGAACAGACTGCTTCTCTTTCAGAGAAACGCATGTGAATTTCTGTTCAATGCTTGTAAGTAGCTTAAGGAACTTTCAAAGGAAAGTGATTTTCTCTGAAAGGACAGCATTTAGAAAGTGAAGCAACACTCCATTCACTTCGCACAGTGAATTGAAGTGTTGGAACAGACTGCTTCTCTTTCAGAGAAACGGATGTGAGTTTTTTGTGAAAGCTTGTAATTAGCTTAAGGCACTTTCAAAGGAAAGTGATTTTCTCTGAAAGGACAGCATTTAGAAAGTGAAGCAACACTCCATTCACTTCGCGCTGTGAATTGAAGTGTTGGAACAGACTGCTTCTCTTTCAGAGAAACGGATGTGAGTTTTTTGTGAAAGCTTGTAAGTAGCTTAAGGCACTTTCAAAGGAAAGTGATTTTCTCTGATAGGACAGCATTTAGAAAGCGAAGCAACACTCCATTCACTTCGCACAGTGAATTGAAGTGTTGGAACAGACTGCTTCTCTTTCAGAGAAACGCATGTGAATTTCTGTTGAATGCTTGTAAGTAGCTTAAGGCACTTTCAAAGGAAAGTGATTTTCTCTGAAAGGACAGCATTTAGAAAGTGAAGCAACACTCCATTCACTTCGCACAGTGAATTGAAGTGTTGGAACAGACTGCTTCTCTTTCAGAGAAACGGATGTGAGTTTTTTGTGAAAGCTTGTAAGTAGCTTAAGGCACTTTCAAAGGAAAGTGATTTTCTCTGAAAGGACAGCATTTAGAAAGTGAAGCAACACTCCATTCACTTCACACAGTGAATTGAAGTGTTGGAACAGACTGCTTCTCTTTCAGAGAAACGGATGTGAGTTTTTTGTGAAAGCTTGTAAGTAGCTTAAGGCACTTTCAAAGGAAAGTGATTTTCTCTGAAAGGACAGCATTTAGAAAGTGAAGCAACACTCCATTCACTTCGCACAGTGAATTGAAGTGTTGGAACAGACTGCTTCTCTTTCAGAGAAACGCATGTGATTTTCTGTTCAATGCTTATAAGTAGCTTAAGGCACTTTCAAAAGAAAGTGATTTTCTCTGAAAGGACAGCATTTAGAAAGTGAAGCAACACTCCATTCACTTCGCACAGTGAATTGAAGTGTTGGAACAGACTGCTTCTCTTTCAGAGAAACGCATGTGAATTTCTGTTCAATGCTTGTAAGTAGCTTAAGGCACTTTCAAAGGAAAGTGATTTTCTCTGAAAGGACAGCATTTAGAAAGTGAAGCAACACTCCATTCACTTCGCACAGTGAATTGAAGTGTTGGAACAGACTGCTTCTCTTTCAGAGAAACGGATGTGAGTTTTTTGTGAAAGCTTGTAATTAGCTTAAGGCACTTTCAAAGGAGAGTGATTTTCTCTGAAAGGACAGCATTTAGAAAGTGAAGCAACACTCCATTCACTTCGCACAGTGAATTGAAGTGTTGGAACAGACTGCTTCTCTTTCAGAGAAACGCATGTGATTTTCTGTTCAATGCTTATAAGTAGCTTAAGGCACTTTCAAAAGAAAGTGATTTTCTCTGAAAGGACAGCATTTAGAAAGTGAAGCAACACTCCATTCACTTCGCACAGTGAATTGAAGTGTTGGAACAGACTGCTTCTCTTTCAGAGAAACGCATGTGAATTTCTGTTCAATGCTTGTAAGTAGCTTAAGGAACTTTCAAAGGAAAGTGATTTTCTCTGAAAGGACAGCATTTAGAAAGTGAAGCAACACTCCATTCACTTCGCACAGTGAATTGAAGTGTTGGAACAGACTGCTTCTCTTTCAGAGAAACGGATGTGAGTTTTTTGTGAAAGCTTGTAATTAGCTTAAGGCACTTTCAAAGGAAAGTGATTTTCTCTGAAAGGACAGCATTTAGAAAGTGAAGCAACACTCCATTCACTTCGCGCTGTGAATTGAAGTGTTGGAACAGACTGCTTCTCTTTCAGAGAAACGGATGTGAGTTTTTTGTGAAAGCTTGTAAGTAGCTTAAGGCACTTTCAAAGGAAAGTGATTTTCTCTGATAGGACAGCATTTAGAAAGCGAAGCAACACTCCATTCACTTCGCACAGTGAATTGAAGTGTTGGAACAGACTGCTTCTCTTTCAGAGAAACGCATGTGAATTTCTGTTGAATGCTTGTAAGTAGCTTAAGGCACTTTCAAAGGAAAGTGATTTTCTCTGAAAGGACAGCATTTAGAAAGTGAAGCAACACTCCATTCACTTCGCACAGTGAATTGAAGTGTTGGAACAGACTGCTTCTCTTTCAGAGAAACGGATGTGAGTTTTTTGTGAAAGCTTGTAAGTAGCTTAAGGCACTTTCAAAGGAAAGTGATTTTCTCTGAAAGGACAGCATGTAGAAAGTGAAGCAACACTCCATTCACTTCGCACAGTGAATTGAAGTGTTGGAACAGACTGCTTCTTTTTCAGAGAAACGCATGTGAATTTTTTGTGAAAGCTTGTAAGTAGCTTAAGGCACTTTCAAAGGAAAGTGATTTTCTCTGAAAGGACAGCATGTAGAAAGTGAAGCAACACTCCATTCACTTCGCACAGTGAATTGAAGTGTTGGAACAGACTGCTTCTCTTTCAGAGAAACGCATCTGAATTTCTGTTCAATGCTTGTAAGTAGCTTAAGGCACTTTCAAAGGAAAGTGATTTTCTTTGAAAGGACAGTATTTAGAAAGTGAAGCAACACTCCATTCACTTTGCACAGTGAATTGAAGTGTTGAAACAGACTGCTTCTCTTTCAGAGAAACGCATGTGAGTTTTTTGTGAAAACTTGCAAGTAGCTTAAGGCACTTTCAAAGCAAAGTGATTTTCTCTGAAAGGACAGCATTTAGAAAGTGAAGCAACACTCCATTCACTTCGCACAGTGAATTGAAGTGTTGGAACAGACTGCTTCTCTTTCAGAGAAACGTATGTGAGTGTTTTTTAAAAGCTTGTAAGTAGCTTAAGGCACTTTCAAAGGAAAGTGATTTTCTCTGACAGGACAGCATTTAGAAAGTGAAGCAACACTCCATTCACTTCGCACAGTGAATTGAAGTGTTGGAACAGACTGCTTCTCTTTCAGAGAAACGCATGTGAATTTCTGTTCAGTGCTTGTAAGTAGCTTAAGGCGCTTTCAAAGGAAAGTGATTTTCTCTGAAAGGACAGCATTCAGAAAGTGAAGCAACACTCCATTCACTTCGCACAGTGAATTGAAGTGTTGGAACAGACTGCTTCTCTTTCAGAGAAACGCATGTGAATTTCTGTTGAATGCTTGTAAGTAGCTTAAGGCACTTTCAAAGGAAAGTGATTTTCTCTGAAAGGACAGCATTTAGAAAGTGAAGCAACACTCCATTCACTTCGCACAGTGAATTGAAGTGTTGGAACAGACTGCTTCTCTTTCAGAGAAACGGATGTGAGTTTTTTGTGAAAGCTTGTAAGTAGCTTAAGGCACGTTCAAAGGAAAGTGATTTTCTCTGACAGGAAAGCATTTAGAAAGTGAAGCAACACTCCATTCACTTCGCACAGTGAATTGAAGTGTTGGAACAGACTGCTTCTCTTTCAGAGAAACGGATGTGAGTTTTTTGTGAAAGCTTGTAAGTAGCTTAAGGCACTTTCAAAGGAAAGTGATTTTCTCTGACAGGACAGCATTTAGAAAGTGAAGCAACACTCCATTCACTTCGCACAGTGAATTGAAGTGTTGGAACAGACTGCTTCTCTTTCAGAGAAACGCATGTGAATTTCTGTTGAATGCTTGTAAGTAGCTTAAGGCACTTTCAAAGGAAAGTGATTTTCTCTGAAAGGACAGCATTTAGAAAGTGAAGCAACACTCCATTCACTTCGCACAGTGAATTGAAGTGTTGGAACAGACTGCTTCTCTTTCAGAGAAACGGATGTGAGTTTTTTGTGAAAGGTTGTAAGTAGCTTAAGGCACTTTCAAAGGAGAGTGATTTTCTCTGAAAGGACAGCATTTAGAAAGTGAAGCAACACTCCATTCACTTCGCACAGTGAATTGAAGTGTTGGAACAGACTGCTTCTCTTTCAGAGAAACGCATATGATTTTCTGTTCAATGCTTATAAGTAGCTTAAGGCACTTTCAAAAGAAAGTGATTTTCTCTGAAAGGACAGCATTTAGAAAGTGAAGCAACACTCCATTCACTTCGCACAGTGAATTGAAGTGTTGGAACAGACTGCTTCTCTTTCAGAGAAACGCATGTGAATTTCTGTTCAATGCTTGTAAGTAGCTTAAGGCACTTTCAAAGGAAAGTGATTTTCTCTGAAAGGACAGCATTTAGAAAGTGAAGCAACACTCCATTCACTTCGCACAGTGAATTGAAGTGTTGGAACAGACTGCTTCTCTTTCAGAGAAACGGATGTGAGTTTTTTGTGAAAGCTTGTAATTAGCTTAAGGCACTTTCAAAGGAGAGTGATTTTCTCTGAAAGGACAGCATTTAGAAAGTGAAGCAACACTCCATTCACTTCGCACAGTGAATTGAAGTGTTGGAACAGACTGCTTCTCTTTCAGAGAAACGCATGTGATTTTCTGTTCAATGCTTATAAGTAGCTTAAGGCACTTTCAAAAGAAAGTGATTTTCTCTGAAAGGACAGCATTTAGAAAGTGAAGCAACACTCCATTCACTTCGCACAGTGAATTGAAGTGTTGGAACAGACTGCTTCTCTTTCAGAGAAACGCATGTGAATTTCTGTTCAATGCTTGTAAGTAGCTTAAGGCACTTTCAAAGGAAAGTGATTTTCTCTGAAAGGACAGCATTTAGAAAGTGAAGCAACACTCCATTCACTTCACACAGTGAATTGAAGTGTTGGAACAGACTGCTTCTCTTTCAGAGAAACGGATGTGAGTTTTTTGTGAAAGCTTGTAATTAGCTTAAGGCACTTTCAAAGGAAAGTGATTTTCTCTGAAAGGACAGCATTTAGAAAGTGGAGCAACACTCCATTCACTTCGCGCTGTGAATTGAAGTGTTGGAACAGACTGCTTCTCTTTCAGAGAAACGGATGTGAGTTTTTTGTGAAAGCTTGTAAGTAGCTTAAGGCACTTTCAAAGGAAAGTGATTTTCTCTGACAGGACAGCATTTAGAAAGCGAAGCAACACTCCATTCACTTCGCACAGTGAATTGAAGTGTTGGAACAGACTGCTTCTCTTTCAGAGAAACGCATGTGAATTTCTGTTGAATGCTTGTAAGTAGCTTAAGGCACTTTCAAAGGAAAGTGATTTTCTCTGAAAGGACAGCATTTAGAAAGTGAAGCAACACTCCATTCACTTCGCACAGTGAATTGAAGTGTTGGAACAGACTGCTTCTCTTTCAGAGAAACGGATGTGAGTTTTTTGTGAAAGCTTGTAAGTAGCTTAAGGCACTTTCAAAGGAAAGTGATTTTCTCTGAAAGGACAGCATGTAGAAAGTGAAGCAACACTCCATTCACTTCGCACAGTGAATTGAAGTGTTGGAACAGACTGCTTCTTTTTCAGAGAAACGCATGTGAATTTTTTGTGAAAGCTTGTAAGTAGCTTAAGGCACTTTCAAAGGAAAGTGATTTTCTCTGAAAGGACAGCATGTAGAAAGTGAAGCAACACTCCATTCACTTCGCACAGTGAATTGAAGTGTTGGAACAGACTGCTTCTCTTTCAGAGAAACGCATCTGAATTTCTGTTCAATGCTTGTAAGTATCTTAAGGCACTTTCAAAGGAAAGTGATTTTCTTTGAAAGGACAGTATTTAGAAAGTGAAGCAACACTCCATTCACTTTGCACAGTGAATTGAAGTGTTGAAACAGACTGCTTCTCTTTCAGAGAAACGCATGTGAGTTTTTTGTGAAAGCTTGCAAGTAGCTTAAGGCACTTTCAAAGGAAAGTGATTTTCTCTGAAAGGACAGCATTTAGAAAGTGAAGCAACACTCCATTCACTTCGCACAGTGAATTGAAGTGTTGGAACAGACTGCTTCTCTTTCAGAGAAACGTATGTGAGTGTTTTGTAAAAGCTTGTAAGTAGCTTAAGGCACTTTCAAAGGAAAGTGATTTTCTCTGACAGGACAGCATTTAGAAAGTGAAGCAACACTCCATTCACTTCGCACAGTGAATTGAAGTGTTGGAACAGACTGCTTCTCTTTCAGAGAAACGCATGTGAATTTCTGTTCAGTGCTTGTAAGTAGCTTAAGGTGCTTTCAAAGGAAAGTGATTTTCTCTGAAAGGACAGCATTTAGAAAGTGAAGCAACACTCCATTCACTTCGCACAGTGAATTGAAGTGTTGGAACAGACTGCTTCTCTTTCAGAGAAACGCATGTGAATTTCTGTTGAATGCTTGTAAGTAGCTTAAGGCACTTTCAAAGGAAAGTGATTTTCTCTGAAAGGACAGCATTTAGAAAGTGAAGCAACACTCCATTCACTTCGCACAGTGAATTGAAGTGTTGGAACAGACTGCTTCTCTTTCAGAGAAACGGATGTGAGTTTTTTGTGAAAGCTTGTAAGTAGCTTAAGGCACGTTCAAAGGAAAGTGATTTTCTCTGACAGGAAAGCATTTAGAAAGTGAAGCAACACTCCATTCACTTCGCACAGTGAATTGAAGTGTTGGAACAGACTGCTTCTCTTTCAGAGAAACGGATGTGAGTTTTTTGTGAAAGCTTGTAAGTAGCTTAAGGCACTTTCAAAGGAAAGTGATTTTCTCTGACAGGACAGCATTTAGAAAGTGAAGCAACACTCCATTCACTTCGCACAGTGAATTGAAGTGTTGGAACAGACTGCTTCTCTTTCAGAGAAACGCATGTGAATTTCTGTTGAATGCTTGTAAGTAGCTTAAGGCACTTTCAAAGGAAAGTGATTTTCTCTGAAAGGACAGCATTTAGAAAGTGAAGCAACACTCCATTCACTTCGCACAGTGAATTGAAGTGTTGGAACAGACTGCTTCTCTTTCAGAGAAACGGATGTGAGTTTTTTGTGAAAGGTTGTAAGTAGCTTAAGGCACTTTCAAAGGAGAGTGATTTTCTCTGAAAGGACAGCATTTAGAAAGTGAAGCAACACTCCATTCACTTCGCACAGTGAATTGAAGTGTTGGAACAGACTGCTTCTCTTTCAGAGAAACGCATATGATTTTCTGTTCAATGCTTATAAGTAGCTTAAGGCACTTTCAAAAGAAAGTGATTTTCTCTGAAAGGACAGCATTTAGAAAGTGAAGCAACACTCCATTCACTTCGCACAGTGAATTGAAGTGTTGGAACAGACTGCTTCTCTTTCAGAGAAACGCATGTGAATTTCTGTTCAATGCTTGTAAGTAGCTTAAGGCACTTTCAAAGGAAAGTGATTTTCTCTGAAAGGACAGCATTTAGAAAGTGAAGCAACACTCCATTCACTTCGCACAGTGAATTGAAGTGTTGGAACAGACTGCTTCTCTTTCAGAGAAACGGATGTGAGTTTTTTGTGAAAGCTTGTAATTAGCATAAGGCACTTTCAAAGGAGAGTGATTTTCTCTGAAAGGACAGCATTTAGAAAGTGAAGCAACACTCCATTCACTTCGCACAGTGAATTGAAGTGTTGGAACAGACTGCTTCTCTTTCAGAGAAACGCATGTGATTTTCTGTTCAATGCTTATAAGTAGCTTAAGGCACTTTCAAAAGAAAGTGATTTTCTCTGAAAGGACAGCATTTAGAAAGTGAAGCAACACTCCATTCACTTCGCACAGTGAATTGAAGTGTTGGAACAGACTGCTTCTCTTTCAGAGAAACGCATGTGAATTTCTGTTCAATGCTTGTAAGTAGCTTAAGGCACTTTCAAAGGAAAGTGATTTTCTCTGAAAGGACAGCATTTAGAAAGTGAAGCAACACTCCATTCACTTCACACAGTGAATTGAAGTGTTGGAACAGACTGCTTCTCTTTCAGAGAAACGGATGTGAGTTTTTTGTGAAAGCTTGTAATTAGCTTAAGGCACTTTCAAAGGAAAGTGATTTTCTCTGAAAGGACAGCATTTAGAAAGTGGAGCAACACTCCATTCACTTCGCGCTGTGAATTGAAGTGTTGGAACAGACTGCTTCTCTTTCAGAGAAACGGATGTGAGTTTTTTGTGAAAGCTTGTAAGTAGCTTAAGGCACTTTCAAAGGAAAGTGATTTTCTCTGACAGGACAGCATTTAGAAAGCGAAGCAACACTCCATTCACTTCGCACAGTGAATTGAAGTGTTGGAACAGACTGCTTCTCTTTCAGAGAAACGCATGTGAATTTCTGTTGAATGCTTGTAAGTAGCTTAAGGCACTTTCAAAGGAAAGTGATTTTCTCTGAAAGGACAGCATTTAGAAAGTGAAGCAACACTCCATTCACTTCGCACAGTGAATTGAAGTGTTGGAACAGACTGCTTCTCTTTCAGAGAAACGCATGTGAGTTTTTTGTGAAAGCTTGTAAGTAGCTTAAGGCACTTTCAAAGGAAAGTGATTTTCTCTGAAAGGACAGCATGTAGAAAGTGAAGCAACACTCCATTCACTTCGCACAGTGAATTGAAGTGTTGGAACAGACTGCTTCTTTTTCAGAGAAACGCATGTGAATTTTTTGTGAAAGCTTGTAAGTAGCTTAAGGCACTTTCAAAGGAAAGTGATTTTCTCTGAAAGGACAGCATGTAGAAAGTGAAGCAACACTCCATTCACTTCGCACAGTGAATTGAAGTGTTGGAACAGACTGCTTCTCTTTCAGAGAAACGCATCTGAATTTCTGTTCAATGCTTGTAAGTATCTTAAGGCACTTTCAAAGGAAAGTGATTTTCTTTGAAAGGACAGTATTTAGAAAGTGAAGCAACACTCCATTCACTTCGCACAGTGAATTGAAGTGTTGAAACAGACTGCTTCTCTTTCAGAGAAACGCATGTGAGTTTTTTGTGAAAGCTTGCAAGTAGCTTAAGGCACTTTCAAAGGAAAGTGATTTTCTCTGAAAGGACAGCATTTAGAAAGTGAAGCAACACTCCATTCACTTCGCACAGTGAATTGAAGTGTTGAAACAGACTGCTTCTCTTTCAGAGAAACGTATGTGAGTGTTTGGTAAAAGCTTGTAAGTAGCTTAAGGCACTTTCAAAGGAAAGTGATTTTCTCTGACAGGACAGCATTTAGAAAGTGAAGCAACACTCCATTCACTTCGCACAGTGAATTGAAGTGTTGGAACAGACTGCTTCTCTTTCAGAGAAACGCATGTGAATTTCTGTTCAGTGCTTGTAAGTAGCTTAAGGTGCTTTCAAAGGAAAGTGATTTTCTCTGAAAGGACAGCATTTAGAAAGTGAAGCAACACTCCATTCACTTCGCACAGTGAATTGAAGTGTTGGAACAGACTGCTTCTCTTTCAGAGAAACGCATGTGAATTTCTGTTGAATGCTTGTAAGTAGCTTAAGGCACTTTCAAAGGAAAGTGATTTTCTCTGAAAGGACAGCATTTAGAAAGTGAAGCAACACTCCATTCACTTCGCACAGTGAATTGAAGTGTTGGAACAGACTGCTTCTCTTTCAGAGAAACGGATGTGAGTTTTTTGTGAAAGCTTGTAAGTAGCTTAAGGCACGTTCAAAGGAAAGTGATTTTCTCTGACAGGAAAGCATTTAGAAAGTGAAGCAACACTCCATTCACTTCGCACAGTGAATTGAAGTGTTGGAACAGACTGCTTCTCTTTCAGAGAAACGGATGTGAGTTTTTTGTGAAAGCTTGTAAGTAGCTTAAGGCACTTTCAAAGGAAAGTGATTTTCTCTGACAGGACAGCATTTAGAAAGTGAAGCAACACTCCATTCACTTCGCACAGTGAATTGAAGTGTTGGAACAGACTGCTTCTCTTTCAGAGAAACGCATGTGAATTTCTGTTGAATGCTTGTAAGTAGCTTAAGGCACTTTCAAAGGAAAGTGATTTTCTCTGAAAGGACAGCATTTAGAAAGTGAAGCAACACTCCATTCACTTCGCACAGTGAATTGAAGTGTTGGAACAGACTGCTTCTCTTTCAGAGAAACGGATGTGAGTTTTTTGTGAAAGGTTGTAAGTAGCTTAAGGCACTTTCAAAGGAGAGTGATTTTCTCTGAAAGGACAGCATTTAGAAAGTGAAGCAACACTCCATTCACTTCGCACAGTGAATTGAAGTGTTGGAACAGACTGCTTCTCTTTCAGAGAAACGCATATGATTTTCTGTTCAATGCTTATAAGTAGCTTAAGGCACTTTCAAAAGAAAGTGATTTTCTCTGAAAGGACAGCATTTAGAAAGTGAAGCAACACTCCATTCACTTCGCACAGTGAATTGAAGTGTTGGAACAGACTGCTTCTCTTTCAGAGAAACGCATGTGAATTTCTGTTCAATGCTTGTAAGTAGCTTAAGGCACTTTCAAAGGAAAGTGATTTTCTCTGAAAGGACAGCATTTAGAAAGTGAAGCAACACTCCATTCACTTCGCACAGTGAATTGAAGTGTTGGAACAGACTGCTTCTCTTTCAGAGAAACGGATGTGAGTTTTTTGTGAAAGCTTGTAATTAGCTTAAGGCACTTTCAAAGGAGAGTGATTTTCTCTGAAAGGACAGCATTTAGAAAGTGAAGCAACACTCCATTCACTTCGCACAGTGAATTGAAGTGTTGGAACAGACTGCTTCTCTTTCAGAGAAACGCATGTGATTTTCTGTTCAATGCTTATAAGTAGCTTAAGGCACTTTCAAAAGAAAGTGATTTTCTCTGAAAGGACAGCATTTAGAAAGTGAAGCAACACTCCATTCACTTCGCACAGTGAATTGAAGTGTTGGAACAGACTGCTTCTCTTTCAGAGAAACGCATGTGAATTTCTGTTCAATGCTTGTAAGTAGCTTAAGGCACTTTCAAAGGAAAGTGATTTTCTCTGAAAGGACAGCATTTAGAAAGTGAAGCAACACTCCATTCACTTCACACAGTGAATTGAAGTGTTGGAACAGACTGCTTCTCTTTCAGAGAAACGGATGTGAGTTTTTTGTGAAAGCTTGTAATTAGCTTAAGGCACTTTCAAAGGAAAGTGATTTTCTCTGAAAGGACAGCATTTAGAAAGTGGAGCAACACTCCATTCACTTCGCGCTGTGAATTGAAGTGTTGGAACAGACTGCTTCTCTTTCAGAGAAACGGATGTGAGTTTTTTGTGAAAGCTTGTAAGTAGCTTAAGGCACTTTCAAAGGAAAGTGATTTTCTCTGACAGGACAGCATTTAGAAAGCGAAGCAACACTCCATTCACTTCGCACAGTGAATTGAAGTGTTGGAACAGACTGCTTCTCTTTCAGAGAAACGCATGTGAATTTCTGTTGAATGCTTGTAAGTAGCTTAAGGCACTTTCAAAGGAAAGTGATTTTCTCTGAAAGGACAGCATTTAGAAAGTGAAGCAACACTCCATTCACTTCGCACAGTGAATTGAAGTGTTGGAACAGACTGCTTCTCTTTCAGAGAAACGGATGTGAGTTTTTTGTGAAAGCTTGTAAGTAGCTTAAGGCACTTTCAAAGGAAAGTGATTTTCTCTGAAAGGACAGCATGTAGAAAGTGAAGCAACACTCCATTCACTTCGCACAGTGAATTGAAGTGTTGGAACAGACTGCTTCTTTTTCAGAGAAACGCATGTGAATTTTTTGTGAAAGCTTGTAAGTAGCTTAAGGCACTTTCAAAGGAAAGTGATTTTCTCTGAAAGGACAGCATGTAGAAAGTGAAGCAACACTCCATTCACTTCGCACAGTGAATTGAAGTGTTGGAACAGACTGCTTCTCTTTCAGAGAAACGCATCTGAATTTCTGTTCAATGCTTGTAAGTATCTTAAGGCACTTTCAAAGGAAAGTGATTTTCTTTGAAAGGACAGTATTTAGAAAGTGAAGCAACACTCCATTCACTTCGCACAGTGAATTGAAGTGTTGAAACAGACTGCTTCTCTTTCAGAGAAACGCATGTGAGTTTTTTGTGAAAGCTTGCAAGTAGCTTAAGGCACTTTCAAAGGAAAGTGATTTTCTCTGAAAGGACAGCATTTAGAAAGTGAAGCAACACTCCATTCACTTCGCACAGTGAATTGAAGTGTTGGAACAGACTGCTTCTCTTTCAGAGAAACGTATGTGAGTGTTTTGTAAAAGCTTGTAAGTAGCTTAAGGCACTTTCAAAGGAAAGTGATTTTCTCTGACAGGACAGCATTTAGAAAGTGAAGCAACACTCCATTCACTTCGCACAGTGAATTGAAGTGTTGGAACAGACTGCTTCTCTTTCAGAGAAACGCATGTGAATTTCTGTTCAGTGCTTGTAAGTAGCTTAAGGTGCTTTCAAAGGAAAGTGATTTTCTCTGAAAGGACAGCATTTAGAAAGTGAAGCAACACTCCATTCACTTCGCACAGTGAATTGAAGTGTTGGAACAGACTGCTTCTCTTTCAGAGAAACGCATGTGAATTTCTGTTGAATGCTTGTAAGTAGCTTAAGGCACTTTCAAAGGAAAGTGATTTTCTCTGAAAGGACAGCATTTAGAAAGTGAAGCAACACTCCATTCACTTCGCACAGTGAATTGAAGTGTTGGAACAGACTGCTTCTCTTTCAGAGAAACGGATGTGAGTTTTTTGTGAAAGCTTGTAAGTAGCTTAAGGCACGTTCAAAGGAAAGTGATTTTCTCTGACAGGAAAGCATTTAGAAAGTGAAGCAACACTCCATTCACTTCGCACAGTGAATTGAAGTGTTGGAACAGACTGCTTCTCTTTCAGAGAAACGGATGTGAGTTTTTTGTGAAAGCTTGTAGGTAGCTTAAGGCACTTTCAAAGGAAAGTGATTTTCTCTGACAGGACAGCATTTAGAAAGTGAAACAACACTCCATTCACTTCGCACAGTGAATTGAAGTGTTGGAACAGACTGCTTCTCTTTCAGAGAAACGCATGTGAATTTCTGTTCAATGCTTGTAAGTAGCTTAAGGCACTTTCAAAGGAAAGTGATTTTCTCTGAAAGGACAGCATTTAGAAAGTGAAGCAACACTCCATTCACTTCGCACAGTGAATTGAAGTGTTGGAACAGACTGCTTCTCTTTCAGAGAAACGGATGTGAGTTTTTTGTGAAAGCTTTTAAGTAGCTTAAGGCACGTTCAAAGGAAAGTGATTTTCTCTGACAGGACAGCATTTAGAAAGTGAAGCAACACTCCATTCACTTCGCACAGTGAATTGAAGTGTTGGAACAGACTGCTTCTCTTTCAGAGAAACGCATGTGAGTTTTTTGTGAAAGCTTGTAAGTAGCTTAAGGCCCTTTCAAAGGAAAGTGATTTTCTCTGACAGGACAGCATTTAGAAAGTGAAGCAACACTCCATTCACTTCGCACAGTGAATTGAAGTGTTGGAACAGACTGCTTCTCTTTCAGAGAAACGCATGTGAATTTCTGTTGAATGCTTGTAAGTAGCTTAAGGCACTTTCAAAGGAAAGTGATTTTCTCTGAAAGGACAGCATTTAGAAAGTGAAGCAACACTCCATTCACTTCGCACAGTGAATTGAAGTGTTGGAACAGACTGCTTCTCTTTCAGAGAAACGGATGTGAGTTTTTTGTGAAAGGTTGTAAGTAGCTTAAGGCACTTTCAAAGGAGAGTGATTTTCTCTGAAAGGACAGCATTTAGAAAGTGAAGCAACACTCCATTCACTTCGCACAGTGAATTGAAGTGTTGGAACAGACTGCTTCTCTTTCAGAGAAACGCATGTGATTTTCTGTTCAATGCTTATAAGTAGCTTAAGGCACTTTCAAAAGAAAGTGATTTTCTCTGAAAGGACAGCATTTAGAAAGTGAAGCAACACTCCATTCACTTCGCACAGTGAATTGAAGTGTTGGAACAGACTGCTTCTCTTTCAGAGAAACGCATGTGAATTTCTGTTCAATGCTTGTAAGTAGCTTAAGGCACTTTCAAAGGAAAGTGATTTTCTCTGAAAGGACAGCATTTAGAAAGTGAAGCAACACTCCATTCACTTCGCACAGTGAATTGAAGTGTTGGAACAGACTGCTTCTCTTTCAGAGAAACGGATGTGAGTTTTTTGTGAAAGCTTGTAATTAGCTTAAGGCACTTTCAAAGGAAAGTGATTTTCTCTGACAGGACAGCATTTAGAAAGTGAAGCAACACTCCATTCACTTCGCGCTGTGAATTGAAGTGTTGGAACAGACTGCTTCTCTTTCAGAGAAACGGATGTGAGTTTTTTGTGAAAGCTTGTAAGTAGCTTAAGGCACTTTCAAAGGAAAGTGGTTTTCTCTGACAGGACAGAATTTAGAAAGTGAAGCAACACTCCATTCACTTCGCACAGTGAATTGAAGTGTTGGAACAGACTGCTTCTCTTTCAGAGAAACGCATGTGAATTTCTGTTGAATGCTTGTAAGTAGCTTAAGGCACTTTCAAAGGAAAGTGATTTTCTCTGAAAGGACAGCATTTAGAAAGTGAAGCAACACTCCATTCACTTCGCACAGTGAATTGAAGTGTTGGAACAGACTGCTTCTCTTTCAGAGAAACGGATGTGAGTTTTTTGTGAAAGCTTGTAAGTAGCTTAAGGCACTTTCAAAGGAAAGTGATTTTCTCTGAAAGGACAGCATGTAGAAAGTGAAGCAACACTCCATTCACTTCGCACAGTGAATTGAAGTGTTGGAACAGACTGCTTCTTTTTCAGAGAAACGCATGTGAATTTTTTGTGAAAGCTTGTAAGTAGCTTAAGGCACTTTCAAAGGAAAGTGATTTTCTCTGAAAGGACAGCATGTAGAAAGTGAAGCAACACTCCATTCACTTCGCACAGTGAATTGAAGTGTTGGAACAGACTGCTTCTCTTTCAGAGAAACGCATCTGAATTTCTGTTCAATGCTTGTAAGTAGCTTAAGGCACTTTCAAAGGAAAGTGATTTTCTTTGAAAGGACAGTATTTAGAAAGTGAAGCAACACTCCATTCACTTTGCACAGTGAATTGAAGTGTTGAAACAGACTGCTTCTCTTTCAGAGAAACGCATGTGAGTTTTTTGTGAAAGCTTGCAAGTAGCTTAAGGCACTTTCAAAGGAAAGTGATTTTCTCTGAAAGGACAGCATTTAGAAAGTGAAGCAACACTCCATTCACTTCGCACAGTGAATTGAAGTGTTGGAACAGACTGCTTCTCTTTCAGAGAAACGTATGTGAGTGTTTTGTAAAAGCTTGTAAGTAGCTTAAGGCACTTTCAAAGGAAAGTGATTTTCTCTGACAGGACAGCATTTAGAAAGTGAAGCAACACTCCATTGACTTCGCACAGTGAATTGAAGTGTTGGAACAGACTGCTTCTCTTTCAGAGAAACGCATGTGAATTTCTGTTCAGTGCTTGTAAGTAGCTTAAGGTGCTTTCAAAGGAAAGTGATTTTCTCTGAAAGGACAGCATTTAGAAAGTGAAGCAACACTCCATTCACTTCGCACAGTGAATTGAAGTGTTGGAACAGACTGCTTCTCTTTCAGAGAAACGCATGTGAATTTCTGTTGAATGCTTGTAAGTAGCTTAAGGCACTTTCAAAGGAAAGTGATTTTCTCTGAAAGGACAGCATTTAGAAAGTGAAGCAACACTCCATTCACTTCGCACAGTGAATTGAAGTGTTGGAACAGACTGCTTCTCTTTCAGAGAAACGGATGTGAGTTTTTTGTGAAAGCTTGTAAGTAGCTTAAGGCACGTTCAAAGGAAAGTGATTTTCTCTGACAGGAAAGCATTTAGAAAGTGAAGCAACACTCCATTCACTTCGCACAGTGAATTGAAGTGTTGGAACAGACTGCTTCTCTTTCAGAGAAACGGATGTGAGTTTTTTGTGAAAGCTTGTAGGTAGCTTAAGGCACTTTCAAAGGAAAGTGATTTTCTCTGACAGGACAGCATTTAGAAAGTGAAACAACACTCCATTCACTTCGCACAGTGAATTGAAGTGTTGGAACAGACTGCTTCTCTTTCAGAGAAACGCATGTGAATTTCTGTTCAATGCTTGTAAGTAGCTTAAGGCACTTTCAAAGGAAAGTGATTTTCTCTGAAAGGACAGCATTTAGAAAGTGAAGCAACACTCCATTCACTTCGCACAGTGAATTGAAGTGTTGGAACAGACTGCTTCTCTTTCAGAGAAACGGATGTGAGTTTTTTGTGAAAGCTTTTAAGTAGCTTAAGGCACGTTCAAAGGAAAGTGATTTTCTCTGACAGGACAGCATTTAGAAAGTGAAGCAACACTCCATTCACTTCGCACAGTGAATTGAAGTGTTGGAACAGACTGCTTCTCTTTCAGAGAAACACATGTGAGTTTTTTGTGAAAGCTTGTAAGTAGCTTAAGGCCCTTTCAAAGGAAAGTGATTTTCTCTGACAGGACAGCATTTAGAAAGTGAAGCAACACTCCATTCACTTCGCACAGTGAATTGAAGTGTTGGAACAGACTGCTTCTCTTTCAGAGAAACGCATGTGAATTTCTGTTGAATGCTTGTAAGTAGCTTAAGGCACTTTCAAAGGAAAGTGATTTTCTCTGAAAGGACAGCATTTAGAAAGTGAAGCAACACTCCATTCACTTCGCACAGTGAATTGAAGTGTTGGAACAGACTGCTTCTCTTTCAGAGAAACGGATGTGAGTTTTTTGTGAAAGGTTGTAAGTAGCTTAAGGCACTTTCAAAGGAGAGTGATTTTCTCTGAAAGGACAGCATTTAGAAAGTGAAGCAACACTCCATTCACTTCGCACAGTGAATTGAAGTGTTGGAACAGACTGCTTCTCTTTCAGAGAAACGCATGTGATTTTCTGTTCAATGCTTATAAGTAGCTTAAGGCACTTTCAAAAGAAAGTGATTTTCTCTGAAAGGACAGCATTTAGAAAGTGAAGCAACACTCCATTCACTTCGCACAGTGAATTGAAGTGTTGGAACAGACTGCTTCTCTTTCAGAGAAACGCATGTGAATTTCTGTTCAATGCATGTAAGTAGCTTAAGGCACTTTCAAAGGAAAGTGATTTTCTCTGAAAGGACAGCATTTAGAAAGTGAAGCAACACTCCATTCACTTCGCACAGTGAATTGAAGTGTTGGAACAGACTGCTTCTCTTTCAGAGAAACGGATGTGAGTTTTTTGTGAAAGCTTGTAATTAGCTTAAGGCACTTTCAAAGGAAAGTGATTTTCTCTGACAGGACAGCATTTAGAAAGTGAAGCAACACTCCATTCACTTCGCGCTGTGAATTGAAGTGTTGGAACAGACTGCTTCTCTTTCAGAGAAACGGATGTGAGTTTTTTGTGAAAGCTTGTAAGTAGCTTAAGGCACTTTCAAAGGAAAGTGGTTTTCTCTGACAGGACAGAATTTAGAAAGTGAAGCAACACTCCATTCACTTCGCACAGTGAATTGAAGTGTTGGAACAGACTGCTTCTCTTTCAGAGAAACGCATGTGAATTTCTGTTGAATGCTTGTAAGTAGCTTAAGGCACTTTCAAAGGAAAGTGATTTTCTCTGAAAGGACAGCATTTAGAAAGTGAAACAACACTCCATTCACTTCGCACAGTGAATTGAAGTGTTGGAACAGACTGCTTCTCTTTCAGAGAAACGGATGTGAGTTTTTTGTGAAAGCTTGTAAGTAGCTTAAGGCACTTTCAAAGGAAAGTGATTTTCTCTGAAAGGACAGCATGTAGAAGGTGAAGCAACACTCCATTCACTTCGCACAGTGAATTGAAGTGTTGGAACAGACTGCTTCTTTTTCAGAGAAACGCATGTGAATTTTTTGTGAAAGCTTGTAAGTAGCTTAAGGCACTTTCAAAGGAAAGTGATTTTCTCTGAAAGGACAGCATGTAGAAAGTGAAGCAACACTCCATTCACTTCGCACATTGAATTGAAGTGTTGGAACAGACTGCTTCTCTTTCAGAGAAACGCATGTGAATTTCTGTTCAATGCTTGTAAGTAGCTTAAGGCACTTTCAAAGGAAAGTGATTTTCTCTGAAAGGACAGCATTTAGAAAGTGAAGCAACACTCCATTCACTTCGCACAGTGAATTGAAGTGTTGGAACAGACTGCTTCTCTTTCAGAGAAACGCATGTGAATTTCTGTTGAATGCTTGTAAGTAGCTTAAGGCACTTTCAAAGGAAAGTGATTTTCTCTGAAAGGACAGCATTTAGAAAGTGAAGCAACACTCCATTCACTTCGCACAGTGAATTGAAGTGTTGGAACAGACTGCTTCTCTTTCAGAGAAACGGATGTGAGTTTTTTGTGAAAGCTTGTAAGTAGCTTAAGGCACTTTCAAAGGAAAGTGATTTTCTCTGACAGGACAGCATTTAGAAAGTGAAGCAACACTCCATTCACTTCGCACAGTGAATTGAAGTGTTGGAACAGACTGCTTCTCTTTCAGAGAAACGCATGTGAATTTCTGTTGAATGCTTGTAAGTAGCTTAAGGCACTTTCAAAGGAAAGTGATTTTCTCTGAAAGGACAGCATTTAGAAAGTGAAGCAACAGTCCATTCACTTCGCACAGTGAATTAAAGTGTTGGAACAGACTGCTTCTCTTTCAGAGAAACGGATGTGAGTTTTTTGTGAAAGCTTATAAGTAGCTTAAGGCACTTTCAAAGGAAAGTGATTTTCTCTGAAAGGACAGCATTTAGAAAGTGAAGCAACACTCCATTCACTTCGCACAGTGAATTGAAGTGTTGATACAGACTGCTTCTCTTTCAGAGAAACGCATGTGAGTTTTTTGTGAAAGCTTGTAAGTAGCTTAAGGCACTTTCAAAGGAAAGTGATTTTCTCTGAAAGGACAGCATTTAGAAAGTGAAGCAACACTCCATTCACTTCGCACAGTGAATTGAAGTGTTGGAACAGACTGCTTCTCTTTCAGAGAAACGCATGTGAGTTTTTTGTGAAAGCTTGTAAGTAGCTTAAGGCACTTTCAAAGGAAAGTGATTTTCTCTGAAAGGACAGCATTTAGAAAGTGAAGCAACACTCCATTCACTTCGCACAGTGAATTGAAGTGTTGATACAGACTGCTTCTCTTTCAGAGAAACGCATGTGAGTTTTTTGTGAAAGCTTGTAAGTAGCTTAAGGCACTTTCAAAGGAAAGTGATTTTCTCTGAAAGGACAGCATTTAGAAAGTGAAGCAACACTCCATTCACTTCGCACAGTGAATTGAAGTGTTGGAACAGACTGCTTCTCTTTCAGAGAAACGCATGTGAGTTTTTTGTGAAAGCTTGTAAGTAGCTTAAGGCACTTTCAAAGGAAAGTGATTTTCTCTGACAGGACAGCATTTAGAAAGTGAAGCAACACTCCATTCACTTCGCACAGTGAATTGAAGTGTTGGAACAGACTGCTTCTCTTTCAGAGAAACGCATGTGAGTTTTTTGTGAAAGCTTGTAAGTAGCTTAAGGCACTTTCAAAGGAAAGTGATTTTCTATGAAAGGACAGCATTTAGGAAGTGAAGCAACACTCCATTCCCTTCGCACAGTGAATTGAAGTGTTGGAACAGACTGCTTCTCTTTCAGAGAAACGCATGTGAATTTCTGTTCAATGCTTGTAAGTAGCTTAAGGCACTTTCAAAGGAAAGAGATTTTCTTTGAAAGGACAGCATTTAGAGAGTGAAGCAACACTCCATTCACTTCGCACAGTGAATTGAAGTGTTGGAACAGACTGCTTCTCTTTCAGAGAAACGCATGTGAATTTCTGTTCAATGCTTGTAAGTAGCTTAAGGCACTTTCAAAGGAAAGTGATTTTCTCTGACAGGACAGCATTTAGAAAGTGACGCAAGACTCCATTCACTTCGCACAGTGAATTGAAGTGTTGGAACAGACAGCTTCTCTTTCAGAGAAACGCATGTGAGTTTTTTGTGAAAGCTTGTAAGTAGCTTAAGGCACTTTCAAAGGAAAGTGATTTTCTCTGAAAGGACAGCATTTAGAAAGTGAAGCAACACTCCATTCCCTTCGCACAGTGAATTGAAGTGTTGGAACAGACTGCTTCTCTTTCAGAGAAACGCATGTGAATTTCTGTTCAATGCTTGTAAGTAGCTTAAGGCACTTTCAAAGGAAAGAGATTTTCTTTGAAAGGACAGCATTTAGAGAGTGAAGCAACACTCCATTCACTTCGCACAGTGAATTGAAGTGTTGAAACAGACTGCTTCTCTTTCAGAGAAACGCATGTGAATTTCTGTTGAATGCTTGTAAGTAGCTTAAGGCACTTTCAAAGGAAAGTGATTTTCTCTGAAAGGACAGCATTTAGAAAGTGAAGCAACACTCCATTCACTTCGCACAGTGAATTGAAGTGTTGGAACAGACTGCTTCTCTTTCAGAGAAACGCATGTGAGTTTTTTGTGAAAGCTTGTAAGTAGCTTAAGGCACTTTCAAAGAAAAGTGATTTTCTCTGACAGGACAGCATTTAGAAAGTGAAGCAACACTCCATTCACTTCGCACAGTGAATTGAAGTGTTGGAACAGACTGCTTCTCTTTCAGAGAAACGCATGTGAATTTCTGTTGAATGCTTGTAAGTAGCTAAAGGCACTTTCAAAGGAAAGTGATTTTCTCTGAAAGTACAGCATTTAGAAAGTGAAGCAACACTCCATTCACTTCGCACAGTGAATTGAAGTGTTGGAACAGACTGCTTCTCTTTCAGAGAAACGCATGTGAGTTTTTTGTGAAAGCTTGTAAGTAGCTTAAGGCACTTTCAAAGGAAAATGATTTTCTCTGAAAGGACAGCATTTAGAAAGTGAAGCAACACTCCATTCACTTCGCACAGTGAATTGAAGTGTTGGAACAGACTGCTTCTCTTTCAGAGAAACGCATGTGAGTTTTTGTGAAAGCTTGTAAGTAGCTTAAGGCACTTTCAAAGGAAAGTGATTTTCTCTGAAAGGACAGCATTTAGAAAGTGAAGCAACATTCCATTCACTTCGCACAGTGAATTGAAGTGTTGGAACAGACTGCTTCTCTTTCAGAGAAACGCATGTGAGTTTTTTGTGAAAGCTTGTAACTAGCTTAAGGCACTTTCAAAGGAAAGTGATTTTCTCTGAAAGGACAGCATTTAGAAAGTGAAGCAACACTCCATTCACTTCGCACAGTGAATTGAAGTGTTGGAACAGACTGCTTCTCTTTCAGAGAAACGGATGTGAGTTTTTTGTGAAAGCTTGTAAGTAGCTTAAGGCACTTTCAAAGGAAAGTGATTTTCTCTGACAGGACAGCATTTAGAAAGTGAAGCAACACTCCATTCACTTCGCACAGTGAATTGAAGTGTTGGAACAGACTGCTTCTCTTTCAGAGAAACGCATGTGAATTTCTGTTCAATGCTTGTAAGTAGCTTAAGGCACCTTCAAAGGAAAGTGATTTTCTCTGAAAGGACAGCATTTAGAAAATGAAGCAACACTCCATTCACTTCACACAGCGAACTGAAGGGTTGGAACAGACTGCTTCTCTTTCAGAGAAACGGATGTGAGTTTTTTGTGAAAGCTTGTAAGTAGCTTAAGGCACTTTCAAAGGAAAGTGATTTTCTCTGAAAGGACAGCATTTAGAAAGTGAAGCAACACTCGATTCACTTCGCACAGTGAATTGAAGTGTTGGAACAGACTGCTTCTCTTTCAGAGAAAAGCATGTGAATTTCTGTTGAATGCTTGTAAGTAGCTTAAGGCACTTTCAAAGGAAAGTGATTTTCTCTGACAGGACAGCATTTAGAAAGTGAAGCAACACTCCATTCACTTCGCACAGTGAATTGAAGTGTTGGAACAGACTGCTTCTCTTTCAGAGAAACGGATGTGAGTTTTTTGTGAAAGCTTGTATGTAGCTTAAGGCACTTTCAAAGGAAAGTGATTTTCTCTGAAATGACAGCATTTAGAAAGTGAAGCAACACTCCATTCACTTCGCACAGTGAATTGAAGTGTTGGAACAGACTGCTTCTCTTTCAGAGAAACGCATGTGAGTTTTTTGTGAAAGCTTGTAAGTAGCTTAAGGCACTTTCAAAGGAAAGTGATTTTCTCTGAAAGGACAGCATTTAGAAAGTGAAGCAACACTCCATTCACTTCGCACAGTGAATTGAAGTGTTGGAAAAGACTGCTTCACTTTCAGAGAAACGCATGTGAGTTTTTTGTGAAAGCTTGTAAGTAGCTTAAGGCACTTTCAAAGGAAAGTGATTTTCTCTGAAAGGACAGCATTTAGAAAGTGAAGCAACACTCCATTCACTTCGCACAGTGAATTGAAGTGTTGGAAAAGACTGCTTCTCTTTCAGAGAAACACATGTGAGTTTTTTGTAAAAGCTTGTAAGTAGCTTAAGGCACTTTCAAAGGAAAGTGATTTTCTCTGACAGGACAGCATTTAGAAAGTGAAGCAACACTCCATTCACTTCGCACAGTGAGTTGAAGTGTTGGAACAGACTGCTTCTCTTTCAGAGAAACGCATGTGAATTTCTGTTCAATGCTTGTAAGTAGCTTAAGGCGCTTTCAAAGGAAAGTGATTTTCTCTGAAAGGACAGCATTTAGAAAGTGAAGCAACACTCCATTCACTTCGCACAGTGAATTGAAGTGTTGGAACAGACTGCTTCTCTTTCAGAGAAACGCATGTGAATTTCTGTTGAATGCTTGTAAGTAGCTTAAGGCACTTTCAAAGGAAAGTGATTTTCTCTGAAAGGACAGCATTTAGAAAGTGAAGCA
This sequence comes from Myodes glareolus, assembly GCF_982192425.1. Lineage (NCBI taxonomy): Eukaryota > Metazoa > Chordata > Mammalia > Rodentia > Cricetidae > Myodes > Myodes glareolus. The sequence continues at coordinate 89,416,199 of NC_142035.1, read as the reverse complement.
ACACTCCATTCACTTCGCACAGTGAATTGAAGTGTTGGAACAGACTGCTTCTCTTTCAGAGAAACGCATGTGAGTTTTTTGTGAAAGCATGTAAGTAGCTTAAGGCACTTTCAAAGGAAAGTGATTTTCTCTGACAGGACAGCATTTAGAAAGTGAAGCAACACTCCATTCACTTCGCACAGTGAATTGAAGTGTTGGAACAGACTGCTTCTCTTTCAGAGAAACGCATGTGAATTTCTGTTCAATGCTTGTAAGTAGCTTAAGGCACTTTCAAAGGAAAGTGATTTTCTCTGACAGGACAGCATTTAGAAAGTGAAGCAACACTCCATTCACTTCGCACAGTGAATTGAAGTGTTGGAACAGACTGCTTCTCTTTCAGAGAAACGGATGTGAGTTTTTTGTGAAAGCTTGTAAGTAGCTTAAGGCACTTTCAAAGGAAAGTGATTTTCTCTGAAAGGACAGCATTTAGAAAGTGAAGCAACACTCCATTCACTTCGCACAGTGAATTGAAGTGTTGGAACAGACTGCTTCTCTTTCAGAGAAACGGATGTGAGTTTTTTGTGAAAGCTTGTAAGTAGCTTAAGGCACTTTCAAAGGAAAGTGATTTTCTCTGAAAGGACAGCATTTAGAAAGTGAAGCAACACTCCATTCACTTCGCACAGTGAATTGAAGTGTTGGAACAGACTGCTTCTCTTTCAGAGAAACAAATGTGAATTTCTGTTCCATGCTTGTAAGTAGCTTAAGGCACTTTCAAAGGAAAGTGATTTTCTCTGAAAGGACAGCATTTAGAAAGTGAAGCAACACTCCATTCACTTCGCACAGTGAATTGAAGGGTTGGAACAGACTGCTTCTCTTTCAGAGAAACGCATGTGAGTTTTTTGTGAAAGCTTGTAAGTAGCTTAAGGCACTTTCAAAGGAAAGTGATTTTCTCTGAAAGGACAGCATTTAGAAAGTGAACCAACACTCCATTCACTTCTCACAATGAATTGAAGTGTTGGAACAGACTGCTTCTCTTTCAGAGAAACGGATGTGAGTTTTTTGTGAAAGCTTGTAAGTAGCTTAAGGCACTTTCAAAGGAAAGTGATTTTCTCTGAAAGGACAGCATTTAGAAAGTGAAGCAACACTCCATTCACTTCGCACAGTGAATTGAAGGGTTGGAACAGACTGCTTCTCTTTCAGAGAAACGCATGTGAGTTTTTTGTGAAAGCTTGTAAGTAGCTTAAGGCACTTTCAAAGGAAAGTGATTTTCTCTGAAAGGACAGCATTTAGAAAGTGAAGCAACACTCCATTCACTTCTCACAATGAATTGAAGTGTTGGAACAGACTGCTTCTCTTTCAGAGAAACGGATGTGAGTTTTTTGTGAAAGCTTGTAAGTAGCTTAAGGCACTTTCAAAGGAAAGTGATTTTCTCTGACAGGACAGCATTTAGAAAGTGAAGCAACACTCGATTCACTTCGCACAGTGAATTGAAGTGTTGGAACAGACTGCTTATCTTGCAGAGAAACGGATGTGAGTTTTTTGTGAAAGCTTGTAAGTAGCTTAAGGCACTTTCAAAGGAAAGTGATTTTCTCTGACAGGACAGCATTTAGAAAGTGAAGCAACACTCCATTCACTTCGCACAGTGAATTGAAGTGTTGGAACAGACTGCTTCTCTTTCAGAGAAAAGCATGTGAATTTCTGTTGAATGCTTGTAAGTAGCTTAAGGCACTTTCAAAGGAAAGTGATTTTCTCTGAAAGGACAGCATTTAGAAAGTGAAGCAACACTCCATTCACTTCGCACAGTGAATTGAAGTGTTGGAACAGACTGCTTCTCTTTCAGAGAAACAGATGTGAGTTTTTTGTGAAAGCTTGTATGTAGCTTAAGGCACTTTCAAAGGAAAGTGATTTTCTCTGAAATGACAGCATTTAGAAAGTGAAGCAACACTCCATTCACTTCGCACAGTGAATTGAAGTGTTGGAACAGACTGCTTCTCTTTCAGAGAAACGCATGTGAGTTTTTTGTGAAAGCTTGTAAGTAGCTTAAGGCACTTTCAAGGGAAAGTGATTTTCTCTGAAAGGACAGCATTTAGAAAGTGAAGCAACACTCCATTCACTTCGCACAGTGAATTGAAGTGTTGGAACAGACTGCTTCTCTTTCAGAGAAACGCATGTGAATTTCTGTTCAATGCTTGTAAGTAGCTTAAGGCACTTTCAAAGGAAAGTGATTTTCTCTGAAAGGACAGCATTTAGAAAATGAAGCAACACTCCATTCACTTCGCACAGCGAATTGAAGGGTTGGAACAGACTGCTTCTCTTTCAGAGAAACGGATGTGAGTTTTTTGTGAAAGCTTGTAAGTAGCTTAAGGCACTTTCAAAGGAAAGTGATTTTCTCTGAAAGGACAGCATTTAGAAAGTGAAGCAACACTCCATTCACTTCGCACAGTGAATTGAAGTGTTGGAACAGACTGCTTCTCTTTCAGAGAAACGGATGTGAGTTTTTTGTGAAAGCTTGTAAGTAGCTTAAGGCACTTTCAAAGGAAAGTGATTTTCTCTGACAGGACAGCATTTAGAAAGTGAAGCAACACTCGATTCACTTCGCACAGTGAATTGAAATGTTGGAACAGACTGCTTCTCTTTCAGAGAAACGGATGTGAGTTTTTTGTGAAAGCTTGTAAGTAGCTTAAGGCACTTTCAAAGGAAAGTGATTTTCTCTGAAAGGACAGCATTTAGAAAGTGAAGCAACACTCCATTCACTTCGCACAGTGAATTGAAGTGTTGGAACAGACTGCTTTTTTTTCAGAGAAACGCATGTGAATTTCTGTTGAATGCTTGTAAGTAGCTTAAGGCACTTTCAAAGGAAAGTGATTTTCTCTGAAAGGACAGCATTTAGAAAGTGAAGCAACACTCCATTCACTTCGCACAGTGAATTGAAGTGTTGGAACACACTGCTTCTCTTTCAGAGAAACGGATGTGAGTTTTTTGTGAAAGCTTGTAAGTAGCTTAAGGCACTTTCAAAGGAAAGTGATTTTCTCTGAAAGGACAGCATTTAGAAAGTGAGGCAACACTCCATTTACTTCGCACAGTGAATTGAAGTGTTGAAACAGAATGCTTCACTTTCAGAGAAACGCATGTGAGTTTTTTGTGAAAGCTTGTAAGTAGCTTAAGGCACTTTCAAAGGAAAGTGATTTTCTCTGAAAGGACAGCATTTAGAAAGTGAAGCAACACTCCATTCACTTCGCACAGTGAATTGAAGGGTTGGAAAAGACTGCTTCTCTTTCAGAGAAACGCATGTGAGTTTTTTGTAAAAGCTTGTAAGTAGCTTAAGGCACTTTCAAAGGAAAGTGATTTTCTCTGACAGGACAGCATTTAGAAAGTGAAGCAACACTCCATTCACTTCGCACAGTGAATTGAAGTGTTGGAACAGACTGCTTCTCTTTCAGAGAAACGCATGTGAATTTCTGTTCAATGCTTGTAAGTAGCTTAAGGCGCTTTCAAAGGAAAGTGATTTTCTCTGAAAGGACAGCATTTAGAAAGTGAAGCAACACTCCATTCACTTCGCACAGTGAATTGAAGTGTTGGAACAGACTGCTTCTCTTTCAGAGAAACGCATGTGAATTTCTGTTGAATGCTTGTAAGTAGCTTAAGGCACTTTCAAAGGAAAGTGATTTTCTCTGAAAGGACAGCATTTAGAAAGTGATGCAACACTCCATTCACTTCGCACAGTGAATTGAAGTGTTGGAACAGACTGCTTCTCTTTCAGAGAAACGGATGTGAGTTTTTTGTGAAAGCTTGTAAGTAGCTTAAGGCACTTACAAAGGAAAGTGATTTTCTCTGAAAGGAAAGCATTTAGAAAGTGAAGCAACACTCCATTCACTTCGCACAGTGAATTGAAGTGTTGGAACAGACTGCTTCTCTTTCAGAGAAACGCATGTGAGTTTTTTGTGAAAGCTTGCAAGTAGCTTAAGGCACTTTCAAAGGAAAGTGATTTTCTCTGAAAGGACAGCATATAGAAAGTGAAGCAACACTCCATTCACTTCGCACAGTGAATTGAAGTGTTGGAACGGACTGCTTCTCTTTCAGAGAAACGGATGTGAGTTTTTTGTGAAAGCTTGTAAGTAGCTTAAGGCACTTTCAAAGGAAAGTGATTTTCTCTGACAGGACAGCATTTAGAAAGTGAAGCAACACTCCATTCACTTCGCACAGTGAATTGAAGTGTTGGAACAGATTGCTTCTCTTTCAGAGAAACGAATGTGAGTTTTTTGTGAAAGCTTGTAAGTAGCTTAAGGCACTTTCAAAGGAAAGTGATTTTCTCTGACAGGACAGCATTTAGAAAGTGAAGCAACACTCCATTCACTTCGCACAGTGAATTGAAGTGTTGGAACAGACTGCTTCTCTTTCAGAGAAACGCATGTGAATTTCTGTTGAATGCTTGTAAGTAGCTTAAGGCACTTTCAAAGGAAAGTGGTTTTCTCTGAAAGGACAGCATTTAGAAAGTGAAGCAACACTCCATTCACTTCGCACAGTGAATTGAAGTGTTGAAACAGACTGCTTCTCTTTCAGAGAAACGCATGTGAGTTTTTTGTGAAAGCTTGCAAGTAGCTTAAGGCACTTTCAAAGGAAAGTGATTTTCTCTGACAGGACAGCATTTAGAAAGTGAAGCAACACTCCATTCACTTCGCACAGTGAATTGAAGTGTAGGAACAGACTGCTTCTCTTTCAGAGAAACGCATGTGAATTTCTGTTGAATGCTTGTAAGTAGCTTAAGGCACTTTCAAAGGAAAGTGATTTTCTCTGAAAGGACAGCATTTAGAAAGTGAAGCAACACTCCATTCACTTCGCACAGTGAATTGAAGTGTTGAAACAGACTGCTTCACTTTCAGAGAAACGCATGTGAGTTTTTTGTGAAAGCTTGCAAGTAGCTTAAGGCACTTTCAAAGGAAAGTGATTTTCTCTGAAAGGACAGCATTTAGAAAGTGAAGCAACACTCCATTCACTTCGCACAGTGAATTGAAGTGTTGGACAAGACTGCTTCTCTTTCAGAGAAACGCATGTGAATTTCTGTTCAATGCTTGTAAGTAGCTTAAGGCGCTTTCAAAGGAAAGTGATTTTCTCTGAAAGGACAGCATTTAGAAAGTGAAGCAACACTCCATTCACTTCGCACAGTGAATTGAAGTGTTGGAACAGACTGCTTCTCTTTCAGAGAAACGGATGTGTGTTTTTTGTGAAAGCTTGTTTGTAGCTTAAGGCACTTTCAAAGGAAAGTGATTTTCTCTGACAGGACAGCATTTAGAAAGTGAAGCAACACTCCATTCACTTCGCACAGTGAATTGAAGTGTTGGAACAGATTGCTTCTCTTTCAGAGAAACGGATGTGAGTTTTTTGTGAAAGCTTGTGAGTAGCTTAAGGCACTTTCAAAGGAAAGTGATTTTCTCTGAAAGGACAGCGTTTAGAAAGTGAAGCAACACTCCATTCACTTCACACAGTGAATTGAAGTGTTGGAACAGACTGCTTCTCTTTCAGAGAAACGCATGTGAGTTTTTTGTGAAAGCTTGTAAGTAGCTTAAGGCACTTTCAAAGGAAAGTGATTTTCTCTGAAAGGACAGCATTTAGAAAGTGAAGCAACACTCCATTCACTTCGCACAGTGAATTGAAGTGTTGGAACAGACTGCTTCTCTTTCAGAGAAACGCATGTGAATTTCTGTTGAATGCTTGTAAGTAGCTTAAGGCACTTTCAAAGGAAAGTGATTTTCTCTGAAAGGACAGCATTTAGAAAGTGAAGCAACACTCCATTCACTTCGCACAGTGAATTGAAGTGTTGGAACAGACTGCTTCTCTTTCAGAGAAACGGATGTGAGTTTTTTGTGAAAGCTTGTAAGTAGCTTAAGGCACTTTCAAAGGAAAGTGATTTTCTCTGAAAGGACAGCATTTAGAAAGTGAAGCAACACTCCATTCACTTCGCACAGTGAATTGAAGTGTTGGAACAGACTGCTTCTCTTTCAGAGAAACGCATGTGAGTTTTTTGGGAAAGCTTGTAAGTAGCTTAAGGCACTTTCAAAGGAAAGTGATTTTCTCTGAAAGGACAGCATTTAGAAAGTGAAGCAACACTCCATTCACTTCGCACAGTGAATTGAAGTGTTGGAACAGACTGCTTCTCTTTCAGAGAAACGCATGTGAATTTCTGTTCAATGCTTGTAAGTAGCTTAAGGCACTTTCAAAGGAAAGTGATTTTCTCTGAAAGGACAGCATTTAGAAAATGAAGCAACACTCCATTCACTTCGCACAGCGAATTGAAGGGTTGGAACAGACTGCTTCTCTTTCAGAGAAACGGATGTGAGTTTTTTGTGAAAGCTTGTAAGTAGTTTAAGGCACTTTCAAAGGAAAGTGATTTTCTCTGAAAGGACAGCATTTAGAAAGTGAAGCAACACTCCATTCACTTCGCACAGTGAATTGAAGTGTTGGAACAGACTGCTTCTCTTTCAGAGAAACGGATGTGAGTTTTTTGTGAAAGCTTGTAAGTAGCTTAAGGCACTTTCAAAGGAAAGTGATTTTCTCTGACAGGACAGCATTTAGAAAGTGAAGCAACACTCCATTCACTTCGCACAGTGAATTGAAGTGTTGGAACAGACTGCTTCTCTTTCAGAGAAACGGATGTGAGTTTTTTGTGAAAGCTTGTAAGTAGCTTAAGGCACTTTCAAAGGAAAGTGATTTTCTCTGACAGGACAGCATTTAGAAAGTGAAGCAACACTCCATTCACTTCGCACAGTGAATTGAAGTGTTGGAACAGACTGCTTCTCTTTCAGAGAAACGCATGTGAATTTCTGTTGAACGCTTGTAAGTAGCTTAAGGCACTTTCAAAGGAAAGTGATTTTCTCTGAAAGGACAGCATGTAGAAAGTGAAGCAACACTCCATTCACTTCGCACAGTGAATTGAAGTGTTGGAACACACTGCTTCTCTTTCAGAGAAACGGATGTGAGTTTTTTGTGAAAGCTTGTAAGTAGCTTAAGGCACTTTCAAAGGAAAGTGATTTTCTCTGAAAGAACAGCATTTAGAAAGTGAAGCAACACTCCATTTACTTCGCACAGTGAATTGAAGTGTTGAAACAGACTGCTTCACTTTCAGAGAAACGCATGTGAGTTTTTTGTGAAAGCTTGCAAGTAGCTTAAGGCACTTTCAAAGGAAAGTGATTTTCTCTGAAAGGACAGCATTTAGAAAGTGAAGCAACACTCCATTCACTTCGCACAGTGAATTGAAGTGTTGGACAAGACTGCTTCTCTTTCAGAGAAACGCATGTGAATTTCTGTTCAATGCTTGTAAGTAGCTTAAGGCGCTTTCAAAGGAAAGTGATTTTCTCTGAAAGGACAGCATTTAGAAAGTGAAGCAACACTCCATTCACTTCGCACAGTGAATTGAAGTGTTGGAACAGACTGCTTCTCTTTCAGAGAAACGCATGTGAATTTCTGTTGAATGCTTGTAAGTAGCTTAAGGCACTTTCAAAGGAAAGTGATTTTCTCTGAAAGGACAGCATTTAGAAAGTGAAGCAACACTCCATTCACTTCGCACAGTGAATTGAAGTATTGGAACAGACTGCTTCTCTTTCAGAGAAACGCATGTGAATTTCTGTTGAATGCTTGTAAGTAGCTTAAGGCACTTTCAAAGGAAAGTGATTTTCTCTGAAAGGACAGCATTTAGAAAGTGAAGCAACACTCCATTCACTTCGCACAGTGAATTGAAGTGTTGGAACAGACTGCTTCTCTTTCAGAGAAACGGATGTGAGTTTTTTGTGAAAGCTTGTAAGTAGCTTAAGGCACTTTCAAAGGAAAGTGATTTTCTCTGAAAGGACAGCATTTAGAAAGTGAAGCAACACTCCATTCACTTCGCACAGTGAATTGAAGTGTTGGAACAGACTGCTTCTCTTTCAGAGAAACGCATGTGAGTTTTTTGGGAAAGCTTGTAAGTAGCTTAAGGCACTTTCAAAGGAAAGTGATTTTCTCTGAAAGGACAGCATTTAGAAAGTGAAGCAACACTCCATTCACTTCGCACAGTGAATTGAAGTGTTGGAACAGACTGCTTCTCTTTCAGAGAAACGGATGTGAGTTTTTTGTGAAAGCTTGTAAGTAGCTTAAGGCACTTTCAAAGGAAAGTGATTTTCTCTGAAAGGACAGCATTTAGAAAGTGAAGCAACACTCCATTCACTTCGCACAGTGAATTGAAGTGTTGGAACAGACTGCTTCTCTTTCAGAGAAACGCATGTGAGTTTTTTGGGAAAGCTTGTAAGTAGCTTAAGGCACTTTCAAAGGAAAGTGATTTTCTCTGAAAGGACAGCATTTAGAAAGTGAAGCAACACTCCATTCACTTCGCACAGTGAATTGAAGTGTTGAAACAGACTGCTTCACTTTCAGAGAAACGCATGTGAGTTTTTTGTGAAAGCTTGCAAGTAGCTTAAGGCACTTTCAAAGGAAAGTGATTTTCTCTGAAAGGACAGCATTTAGAAAGTGAAGCAACACTCCATTCACTTCGCACAGTGAATTGAAGTGTTGGACAAGACTGCTTCTCTTTCAGAGAAACGCATGTGAATTTCTGTTCAATGCTTGTAAGTAGCTTAAGGCGCTTTCAAAGGAAAGTGATTTTCTCTGAAAGGACAGCATTTAGAAAGTGAAGCAACACTCCATTCACTTCGCACAGTGAATTGAAGTGTTGGAACAGACTGCTTCTCTTTCAGAGAAACGCATGTGAATTTCTGTTGAATGCTTGTAAGTAGCTTAAGGCACTTTCAAAGGAAAGTGATTTTCTCTGAAAGGACAGCATTTAGAAAGTGAAGCAACACTCCATTCACTTCGCACAGTGAATTGAAGTGTTGGAACAGACTGCTTCTCTTTCAGAGAAACGCATGTGAGTTTTTTGTGAAAGCATGTAAGTAGCTTAAGGCACTTTCAAAGGAAAGTGATTTTCTCTGAAAGGACAGCATTTAGAAAGTGAAGCAACACTCCATTCACTTCGCACAGTGAATTGAAGTGTTGGAACAGACTGCTTCTCTTTCAGAGAAACGCATGTGAATTTCTGTTGAATGCTTGTAAGTAGCTTAAGGCACTTTCAAAGGAAAGTGATTTTCTCTGACAGGACAGCATTTAGAAAGTGAAGCAACACTCCATTCACTTCGCACAGTGAATTGAAGTGTTGGAACAGACTGCTTCTCTTTCAGAGAAACGGATGTGAGTTTTTTGTGAAAGCTTGTAAGTAGCTTAAGGCACTTACAAAGGAAAGTGATTTTCTCTGAAAGGATAGCATTTAGAAAGTGAAGCAACACTCCATTCACTTCGCACAGTGAATTGAAGTGTTGGAACGGACTGCTTCTCTTTCAGAGAAACGGATGTGAGTTTTTTGTGAAAGCTTGTAAGTAGCTTAAGGCACTTTCAAAGGAAAGTGATTTTCTCTGAAAGGACAGCATATAGAAAGTGAAGCAACACTCCATTCACTTCGCACAGTGAATTGAAGTGTTGGAACGGACTGCTTCTCTTTCAGAGAAACGGATGTGAGTTTTTTGTGAAAGCTTGTAAGTAGCTTAAGGCACTTTCAAAGAAAAGTGATTTTCTCTGACAGGACAGCATTTAGAAAGTGAAGCAACACTCCATTCACTTCGCACAGTAAATTGAAGTGTTGGAACAGATTGCTTCTCTTTCAGAGAAACGGATGTGAGTTTTTTGTGAAAGCTTGTAAGTAGCTTAAGGCACTTTCAAAGGAAAGTGATTTTCTCTGACAGGACAGCATTTAGAAAGTGAAGCAACACTCCATTCACTTCGCACAGTGAATTGAAGTGTTGGAACAGACTGCTTCTCTTTCAGAGAAACGCATGTGAATTTCTGTTGAATGCTTGTAAGTAGCTTAAGGCACTTTCAAAGGAAAGTGGTTTTCTCTGAAAGGACAGCATTTAGAAAGTGAAGCAACACTCCATTCACTTCGCACAGTGAATTGAAGTGTTGAAACAGACTGCTTCTCTTTCAGAGAAACGCATGTGAGTTTTTTGTGAAAGCTTGCAAGTAGCTTAAGGCACTTTCAAAGGAAAGTGATTTTCTCTGACAGGACAGCATTTAGAAAGTGAAGCAACACTCCATTCACTTCGCACAGTGAATTGAAGTGTTGGAACAGACTGCTTCTCTTTCAGAGAAACGCATGTGAATATCTGTTGAATGCTTGTAAGTAGCTTAAGGCACTTTCAAAGGAAAGTGATTTTCTCTGAAAGGACAGCATTTAGAAAGTGAAGCAACACTCCATTCACTTCGCACAGTGAATTTAAGTGTTGGAACAGAACGCTTCTCTTTCAGAGAAACGGATGTGAGTTTTTTGTGAAAGCTTGTAAGTAGCTTAAGGCACTTTCAAAGGAAAGTGATTTTCTCTGAAAGGACAGCATTTAGAAAGTGAAGCAACACTCCATTCACTTCGCACAGTGAATTGAAGTGTTGGAACAGACTGCTTCTCTTTCAGAGAAACGCATGTGAGTTTTTTGTGAAAGCTTGTAAGTAGCTTAAGGCACTTTCAAAGGAAAGTGATTTTCTCTGAAAGGACAGCATTTAGAAAGTGAAGCAACCCTCCATTCACTTCGCACAGTGAATTGAAGTGTTGGAACAGACTGCTTCTCTTTCAGAGAAACGGATGTGTGTTTTTTGTGAAAGCTTGTAAGTAGCTTAAGGCACTTTCAAAGGAAAGTGATTTTCTCTGACAGGACAGCATTTAGAAAGTGAAGCAACACTCCATTCACTTCGCACAGTGAATTGAAGTGTTTGGAACAGATTGCTTCTCTTTCAGAGAAACGGATGTGAGTTTTTTGTGAAAGCTTGAGAGTAGCTTAAGGCACTTTCAAAGGAAAGTGATTTTCTCTGAAAGGACAGCATTTAGAAAGTGAAGCAACACTCCATTCACTTCACACAGTGAATTGAAGTGTTGGAACAGACTGCTTCTCTTTCAGAGAAACGCATTTGAGTTTTTTGTGAAAGCTTGTAAGTAGCTTAAGGCACTTTCAAAGGAAAGTGATTTTCTCTGAAAGGACAGCATTTAGAAAGTGAAGCAACACTCCATTCACTTCGCACAGTGAATTGAAGTGTTGGAACAGACTGCTTCTCTTTCAGAGAAACGGATGTGAGTTTTTTGTGAAAGCTTGTAAGTAGCTTAAGGCACTTTCAAAGGAAAGTGATTTTCTCTGACAGGACAGCATTTAGAAAGTGAAGCAACACTCCATTCACTTCGCACAGTGAATTGAAGTGTTGGAACAGATTGCTTCTCTTTCAGAGAAACGGATGTGAGTTTTTTGTGAAAGCTTGTAAGTAGCTTAAGGCACTTTCAAAGGAAAGTGATTTTCTCTGACAGGACAGCATTTAGAAAGTGAAGCAACACTCCATTCACTTCGCACAGTGAATTGAAGTGTTGGAACAGACTGCTTCTCTTTCAGAGAAACGCATGTGAATTTCTGTTGAATGCTTGTAAGTAGCTTAAGGCACTTTCAAAGGAAAGTGGTTTTCTCTGAAAGGACAGCATTTAGAAAGTGAAGCAACACTCCATTCACTTCGCACAGTGAATTGAAGTGTTGAAACAGACTGCTTCTCTTTCAGAGAAACGCATGTGAGTTTTTTGTGAAAGCTTGCAAGTAGCTTAAGGCACTTTCAAAGGAAAGTGATTTTCTCTGAAAGGACAGCATTTAGAAAGTGAAGCAACACTTCATTCACTTCGCACAGTGAATTGAAGTGTTGGAACAGACTGCTTCACTTTCAGAGAAACGCATGTGATTGTTTTGTAAAAGCTTGTAAGTAGCTTAAGGCACTTTCAAAGGAAAGAGATTTTCTCTGACAGGACAGCATTTAGAAAGTGAAGCAACACTCCATTCACTTCGCACAGTGAATTGAAGTGTTGGAACAGACTGCTTCTCTTTCAGAGAAATGCATGTGAATTTCTGTTGAATGCTTGTAAGTAGCTTAAGGCACTTTCAAAGGAAAGTGATTTTCTCTGACAGGACAGCATTTAGAAAGTGAAGCAACACTCCATTCACTTCGCACAGTGAATTGAAGTGTTGGAACAGATTGCTTCTCTTTCAGAGAAACGGATGTGAGTTTTTTGTGAAAGCTTGTGAGTAGCTTAAGGCACTTTCAAAGGAAAGTGATTTTCTCTGCAAGGACAGCATTTAGAAAGTGAAGCAACACTCCATTCACTTCACACAGTGAATTGAAGTGTTGGAACAGACTGCTTCTCTTTCAGAGAAACGCATGTGAGTTTTTTGTGAAAGCTTGTAAGTAGCTTAAGGCACTTTCAAAGGAAAGTGATTTTCTCTGAAAGGACAGCATTTAGAAAGTGAAGCAACACTCCATTCACTTCGCACAGTGAATTGAAGTGTTGGAACAGACTGCTTCTCTTTCAGAGAAACGGATGTGAGTTTTTTGTGAAAGCTTGTAAGTAGCTTAAGGCACTTTCAAAGGAAAGTGATTTTCTCTGACAGGACAGCATTTAGAAAGTGAAGCAACACTCCATTCACTTCGCACAGTGAATTGAAGTGTTGGAACAGATTGCTTCTCTTTCAGAGAAACGGATGTGAGTTTTTTGTGAAAGCTTGTAAGTAGCTTAAGGCACTTTCAAAGGAAAGTGATTTTCTCTGACAGGACAGCATTTAGAAAGTGAAGCAACACTCCATTCATTTCGCACAGTGAATTGAAGTGTTGGAACAGACTGCTTCTCTTTCAGAGAAACGCATGTGAATTTCTGTTGAATGCTTGTAAGTAGCTTAAGGCACTTTCAAAGGAAAGTGGTTTTCTCTGAAAGGACAGCATTTAGAAAGTGAAGCAACACTCCATTCACTTCGCACAATGAATTGAAGTGTTGGAACAGACTGCTTCTCTTTCAGAGAAACGCATGTGAGTTTTTTGTGAAAGCTTGTAAGTAGCTTAAGGCATTTTCAAAGGAAAGTGATTTTCTCTGAAAGGACAGCATTTAGAAAGTGAAGCAACACTCCATTCACTTCGCACAGTGAATTGAAGTGTTGAAACAGACTGCTTCTCTTTCAGAGAAACGCATGTGAGTTTTTTGTGAAAGCTTGCAAGTAGCTTAAGGCACTTTCAAAGGAAAGTGATTTTCTCTGAAAGGACAGCATTTAGAAAGTGAAGCAACACTTCATTCACTTCGCACAGTGAATTGAAGTGTTGGAACAGACTGCTTCACTTTCAGAGAAACGCATGTGATTGTTTTGTAAAAGCTTGTAAGTAGCTTAAGGCACTTTCAAAGGAAAGTGATTTTCTCTGACAGGACAGCATTTAGAAAGTGAAGCAACACTCCATTCACTTCGCACAGTGAATTGAAGTGTTGGAACAGACTGCTTCTCTTTCAGAGAAACGCATGTGAATTTCTGTTGAATGCTTGTAAGTAGCTTAAGGCGCTTTCAAAGGAAAGTGATTTTCTCTGAAAGGACAGCATTTAGATAGTGAAGCAACACTCCATTCACTTCGCACAGTGAATTGAAGTGTTGGAACAGACTGCTTCTCTTTCAGAGAAACGCATGTGAATTTCTGTTGAATGCTTGTAAGTAGCTTAAGGCACTTTCAAAGGAAAGTGATTTTCTCTGAAAGGACAGCATTTAGAAAGTGAAGCAACACTCCATTCACTTCGCACAGTGAAGTGTTGGAACAGACTGCTTCTCTTTCAGAGAAACGGATGTGAATTTTTTGTGAAAGCTTGTAAGTAGCTTAAGGCACTTTCAAAGGAAAGTGATTTTCTCTGACAGGACAGCATTTAGAAAGTGAAGCAACACTCCATTCACTTCGCACAGTGAATTGAAGTGTTGGAACAGACTGCTTCTCTTTCAGAGAAACGGATGTGTGTTTTTTGTGAAAGCTTGTAAGTAGCTTAAGGCACTTTCAAAGGAAAGTGATTTTCTCTGACAGGACAGCATTTAGAAAGTGAAGCAACACTCCATTCACTTCGCACAGTGAATTGAAGTGTTGGATCAGATTGCTTCTCTTTCAGAGAAACGGATGTGAGTTTTTTGTGAAAGCTTGTGAGTAGCTTAAGGCACTTTCAAAGGAAAGTGATTTTCTCTGAAAGGACAGCATTTAGAAAGTGAAGCAACACTCCATTCACTTCACACAGTGAATTGAAGTGTTGGAACAGACTGCTTCTCTTTCAGAGAAACGCATTTGATTTTTTTGTGAAAGCTTGTAAGTAGCTTAAGGCACTTTCAAAGGAAAGTGATTTTCTCTGAAAGGACAGCATTTAGAAAGTGAAGCAACACTCCATTCACTTCGCACAGTGAATTGAAGTGTTGGAACAGACTGCTTCTCTTTCAGAGAAACGGATGTGAGTTTTTTGTGAAAGCTTGTAAGTAGCTTAAGGCACTTTCAAAGGAAAGTGATTTTCTCTGACAGGACAGCATTTAGAAAGTGAAGCAACACTCCATTCACTTCGCACAGTGAATTGAAGTGTTGGAACAGATTGCTTCTCTTTCAGAGAAACGGATGTGAGTTTTTTGTGAAAGCTTGTAAGTAGCTTAAGGCACTTTCAAAGGAAAGTGATTTTCTCTGACAGGACAGCATTTAGAAAGTGAAGCAACACTCCATTCACTTCGCACAGTGAATTGAAGTGTTGGAACAGACTGCTTCTCTTTCAGAGAAACGCATGTGAATTTCCGTTGAATGCTTGTAAGTAGCTTAAGGCACTTTCAAAGGAAAGTGGTTTTCTCTGAAAGGACAGCATTTAGAAAGTGAAGCAACACTCCATTCACTTCGCACAGTGAATTGAAGTGTTGGAACATACTGCTTCTCTTTCAGAGAAACGCATGTGAGTTTTTTGTGAAAGCTTGTAAGTAGCTTAAGGCATTTTCAAAGGAAAGTGATTTTCTCTGAAAGGACAGCATTTAGAAAGTGAAGCAACACTCCATTCACTTCGCACAGTGAATTGAAGTGTTGAAACAGACTGCTTCTCTTTCAGAGAAACGCATGTGAGTTTTTTGTGAAAGCTTGCAAGTAGCTTAAGGCACTTTCAAAGGAAAGTGATTTTCTCTGAAAGGACAGCATTTAGAAAGTGAAGCAACACTTCATTCACTTCGCACAGTGAATTGAAGTGTTGGAACAGACTGCTTCACTTTCAGAGAAACGCATGTGATTGTTTTGTAAAAGCTTGTAAGTAGCTTAAGGCACTTTCAAAGGAAAGTGATTTTCTCTGACAGGACAGCATTTAGAAAGTGAAGCAACACTCCATTCACTTCGCACAGTGAATTGAAGTGTTGGAACAGACTGCTTCTCTTTCAGAGAAACGCATGTGAATTTCTGTTGAATGCTTGTAAGTAGCTTAAGGCGCTTTCAAAGGAAAGTGATTTTCTCTGAAAGGACAGCATTTAGATAGTGAAGCAACACTCCATTCACTTCGCACAGTGAATTGAAGTGTTGGAACAGACTGCTTCTCTTTCAGAGACACGCATGTGAATTTCTGTTGAATGCTTGTAAGTAGCTTAAGGCACTTTCAAAGGAAAGTGATTTTCTCTGAAAGGACAGCATTTAGAAAGTGAAGCAACACTCCATTCACTTCGCGCAGTGAATTGAAGTGTTGGAACAGACTGCTTCTCTTTCAGAGAAACGGATGTGAGTTTTTTGTGAAAGCTTGTAAGTAGCTTAAGGCACTTTCAAAGGAAAGTGATTTTCTCTGACAGGACAGCATTTAGAAAGTGAAGCAACACTCCATTCACTTCGCACATTGAATTGAAGTGTTGGAACAGACTGCTTCTCTTTCAGAGAAACGCATGTGAATTTCTGTTCAATGCTTGTAAGTAGCTTAAGGCACTTTCAAAGAAAGTGATTTTCTCTGAAAGGACAGCATTTAGAAAGTGAAGCAACACTCCATTCACTTCGCACAGTGAATTGAAGTGTTGGAACAGACTGCTTCTCTTTCAGAGAAACGGATGTGAGTTTTTTGTTAAAGCTTGTAATTAGCTTAAGGCACTTTCAAAGGAAAGTGATTTTCTCTGAAAGGACAGCATTTAGAAAGTGAAGCAACACTCCATTCACTTCGCGCAGTGAATTGAAGTGTTGGAACAGACTGCTTCTCTTTCAGAGAAACGGATGTGAGTTTTTTGTGAAAGCTTGTAAGTAGCTTAAGGCACTTTCAAAGGAAAGTGATTTTCTCTGACAGGACAGCATTTAGAAAGTGAAGCAACACTCCATTCACTTCGCACAGTGAATTGAAGTGTTGGAACAGACTGCTTCTCTTTCAGAGAAACGGATGTGAGTTTTTTGTGAAAGCTTGTAAGTAGCTTAAGGCACTTTCAAAGGAAAGTGATTTTCTCTGAAAGGACAGCATTTAGAAAGTGAAGCAACACTCCATTCACTTCGCACAGTGAATTGAAGTGTTGGAACAGACTGCTTCTCTTTCAGAGAAATGCATGTGAGTTTTTTGTGAAAGCTTGTAAGCAGCTTAAGGCACTTTCAAAGGAAAGTGATTTTCTCTGAAAGGACAGCATTTAGAAAGTGAAGCAACACTCCATTCACTTCGCACAGTGAATTGAAGTGTTGGAACAGACTGCTTCTCTTTCAGAGAAACGGATGTGTGTTTTTTGTGAAAGCTTGTAAGTAGCTTAAGGCACTTTCAAAGGAAAGTGATTTTCTCTGACAGGACAGCATTTAGAAAGTGAAGCAACACTCCATTCACTTCGCACAGTGAATTGAAGTGTTGGAACAGATTGCTTCTCTTTCAGAGAAACGGATGTGAGTTTTTTGTGAAAGCTTGTGAGTAGCTTAAGGCACTTTCAAAGGAAAGTGATTTTCTCTGAAAGGACAGCATTTAGAAAGTGAAGCAACACTCCATTCACTTCGCACAGTGAATTGAAGTGTTGGAACAGACTGCTTCTCTTTCAGAGAAACGCATGTGAGTTTTTTGTGAAAGCTTGTAAGTAGCTTAAGGCACTTTCAAAGGAAAGTGATTTTCTCTGAAAGGACAGCATTTAGAAAGTGAAGCAACACTCCATTCACTTCGCACAGTGAATTGAAGTGTTGGAACAGACTGCTTCTCTTTCAGAGAAACGGATGTGAGTTTTTTGTGAAAGCTTGTAAGTAGCTTAAGGCACTTTCAAAGGAAAGTGATTTTCTCTGACAGGACAGCATTTAGAAAGTGAAGCAACACTTCATTCACTTCGCACAATGAATTGAAGTGTTGGAACAGATTGCTTCTCTTTCAGAGAAACGGATGTGAGTTTTTTGTGAAAGCTTGTAAGTAGCTTAAGGCACTTTCAAAGGAAAGTGATTTTCTCTGACAGGTCAGCATTTAGAGAGTGAAGCAACACTCCATTCACTTCGCACAGTGAATTGAAGTGTTGGAACAGACTGCTTCTCTTTCAGAGAAACGCATGTGAATTTTTGTTGAATGCTTGTAAGTAGCTTAAGGCACTTTCAAAGGAAAGTGGTTTTCTCTGAAAGGACAGCATTTAGAAAGTGAAGCAACACTCCATTCACTTCGCACAGTGAATTGAAGTGTTGGAACAGACTGCTTCTCTTTCAGAGAAACGCATGTGAGTTTTTTGTGAAAGCTTGTAAGTATCTTAAGGCATTTTCAAAGGAAAGTGATTTTCTCTGAAAGGACAGCATTTAGAAAGTGAAGCAACACTCCATTCACTTCGCACAGTGAATTCAAGTGTTGAAACAGACTGCTTCTCTTTCAGAGAAACGCATGTGAGTTTTTTGTGAAAGCTTGCAAGTAGCTTAAGGCACTTTCAAAGGAAAGTGATTTTCTCTGAAAGGACAGCATTTAGAAAGTGAAGCAACACTTCATTCACTTCGCACAGTGAATTGAAGTGTTGGAACAGACTGCTTCACTTTCAGAGAAATGCATGTGATTGTTTTGTAAAAGCTTGTAAGTAGCTTAAGGCACTTTCAAAGGAAAGTGATTTTCTCTGACAGGACAGCATTTAGAAAGTGAAGCAACACTCCATTCACTTCGCACAGTGAATTGAAGTGTTGGAACAGACTGCTTCTCTTTCAGAGAAACGCATGTGAATTTCTGTTGAATGCTTGTAAGTAGCTTAAGGCGCTTTCAAAGGAAAGTGATTTTCTCTGAAAGGACAGCATTTAGATAGTGAAGCAACACTCCATTCACTTCGCACAGTGAATTGAAGTGTTGGAACAGACTACTTCTCTTTCAGAGAAACGCATGTGAATTTCTGTTGAATGCTTGTAAGTAGCTTAAGGCACTTTCAAAGGAAAGTGATTTTCTCTGAAAGGACAGCATTTAGAAAGTGAAGCAACACTCCATTCACTTCGCACAGTGAATTGAAGTGTTGGAACAGACTGCTTCTCTTTCAGAGAAACGGATGTGAATTTTTTGTGAAAGCTTGTAAGTAGCTTAAGGCACTTTCAAAGGAAAGTGATTTTCTCTGACAGGACAGCATTTAGAAAGTGAAGCAACACTCCATTCACTTCGCACAGTGAATTGAAGTGTTGGAACAGACTGCTTCTCTTTCAGAGAAACGCATGTGAGTTTTTTGTGAAAGCTTGTAAGTAGCTTAAGGCACTTACAAAGGAAAGTGATTTTCTCTGAAAGGATAGCATTTAGAAAGTGAAGCAACACTCCATTCACTTCGCACAGTGAACTGAAGTGTTGGAACGGACTGCTTCTCTTTCAGAGAAACGGATGTGAGTTTTTTGTGAAAGCTTGTAAGTAGCTTAAGGCACTTTCAAAGGAAAGTGATTTTCTCTGAAAGGACAGCATATAGAAAGTGAAGCAACACTCCATTCACTTCGCACAGTGAATTGAAGTGTTGGAACGGACTGCTTCTCTTTCAGAGAAACGGATGTGAGTTTTTTGTGAAAGCTTGTAAGTAGCTTAAGGCACTTTCAAAGAAAAGTGATTTTCTCTGACAGGACAGCATTTAGAAAGTGAAGCAACACTCCATTCACTTCGCACAGTGAATTGAAGTGTTGGAACAGATTGCTTCTCTTTCAGAGAAACGGATGTGAGTTTTTTGTGAAAGCTTGTAAGTAGCTTAAGGCACTTTCAAAGGAAAGTGATTTTCTCTGACAGGACAGCATTTAGAAAGTGAAGCAACACTCCATTCACTTCGCACAGTGAATTGAAGTGTTGGAACAGACTGCTTCTCTTTCAGAGAAACGCATGTGAATTTCTGTTGAATGCTTGTAAGTAGCTTAAGGCACTTTCAAAGGAAAGTGGTTTTCTCTGAAAGGACAGCATTTAGAAAGTGAAGCAACACTCCATTCACTTCGCACAGTGAATTGAAGTGTTGAAACAGACTGCTTCTCTTTCAGAGAAACGCATGTGAGTTTTTTGTGAAAGCTTGCAAGTAGCTTAAGGCACTTTCAAAGGAAAGTGATTTTCTCTGACAGGACAGCATTTAGAAAGTGAAGCAACACTCCATTCACTTCGCACAGTGAATTGAAGTGTTGGAACAGACTGCTTCTCTTTCAGAGAAACGCATGTGAATTTCTGTTGAATGCTTGTAAGTAGCTTAAGGCACTTTCAAAGGAAAGTGATTTTCTCTGACAGGACAGCATTTAGAAAGTGAAGCAACACTCCATTCACTTCGCACAGTGAATTTAAGTGTTGGAACAGAACGCTTCTCTTTCAGAGAAACGGATGTGAGTTTTTTGTGAAAGCTTGTAAGTAGCTTAAGGCACTTTCAAAGGAAAGTGATTTTCTCTGAAAGGACAGCATTTAGAAAGTGAAGCAACACTCCATTCACTTCGCACAGTGAATTGAAGTGTTGGAACAGACTGCTTCTCTTTCAGAGAAACGCATGTGAGTTTTTTGTGAAAGCTTGTAAGTAGCTTAAGGCACTTTCAAAGGAAAGTGATTTTCTCTGAAAGGACAGCATTTAGAAAGTGAAGCAACCCTCCATTCACTTCGCACAGTGAATTGAAGTGTTGGAACAGACTGCTTCTCTTTCAGAGAAACGGATGTGTGTTTTTTGTGAAAGCTTGTAAGTAGCTTAAGGCACTTTCAAAGGAAAGTGATTTTCTCTTACAGGACAGCATTTAGAAAGTGAAGCAACACTCCATTCACTTCGCACAGTGAATTGAAGTGTTGGAACAGATTGCTTCTCTTTCAGAGAAACGGATGTGAGTTTTTTGTGAAAGCTTGAGAGTAGCTTAAGGCACTTTCAAAGGAAAGTGATTTTCTCTGAAAGGACAGCATTTAGAAAGTGAAGCAACACTCCATTCACTTCACACAGTGAATTGAAGTGTTGGAACAGACTGCTTCTCTTTCAGAGAAACGCATTTGAGTTTTTTGTGAAAGCTTGTAAGTAGCTTAAGGCACTTTCAAAGGAAAGTGATTTTCTCTGAAAGGACAGCATTTAGAAAGTGAAGCAACACTCCATTCACTTCGCACAGTGAATTGAAGTGTTGGAACAGACTGCTTCACTTTCAGAGAAACGCATGTGATTGTTTTGTAAAAGCTTGTAAGTAGCTTAAGGCACTTTCAAAGGAAAGTGATTTTCTCTGACAGGAAAGCATTTAGAAAGTGAAGCAACACTCCATTCACTTCGCACAGTGAATTGAAGTGTTGGAACAGACTGCTTCTCTTTCAGAGAAACGCATGTGAATTTCTGTTGAATGCTTGTAAGTAGCTTAAGGCGCTTTCAAAGGAAAGTGATTTTCTCTGAAAGGCCAGCATTTAGATAGTGAAGCAACACTCCATTCACTTCGCACAATGAATTGAAGTGTTGGAACAGACTGCTTCTCTTTCAGAGAAACGCATGTGAGTTTTTTGTGAAAGCTTGTAAGTAGCTTAAGGCATTTTCAAAGGAAAGTGATTTTCTCTGAAAGGACAGCATTTAGAAAGTGAAGCAACACTCCATTCACTTCGCACAGTGAATTGAAGTGTTGAAACAGACTGCTTCTCTTTCAGAGAAACGCATGTGAGTTTTTTGTGAAAGCTTGCAAGTAGCTTAAGGCACTTTCAAAGGAAAGTGATTTTCTCTGAAAGGACAGCATTTAGAAAGTGAAGCAACACTTCATTCACTTCGCACAGTGAATTGAAGTGTTGGAACAGACTGCTTCACTTTCAGAGAAACGCATGTGATTGTTTTGTAAAAGCTTGTAAGTAGCTTAAGGCACTTTCAAAGGAAAGTGATTTTCTCTGACAGGACAGCATTTAGAAAGTGAAGCAACACTCCATTCACTTCGCACAGTGAATTGAAGTGTTGGAACAGACTGCTTCTCTTTCAGAGAAACGCATGTGAATTTCTGTTGAATGCTTGTAAGTAGCTTTAGGCGCTTTCAAAGGAAAGTGATTTTCTCTGAAAGGCCAGCATTTAGATAGTGAAGCAACACTCCATTCACTTCGCACAGTGAATTGAAGTGTTGGAATAGACTGCTTCTCTTTCAGAGAAACGCATGTGAATTTCTGTTGAATGCTTGTAAGTAGCTTAAGGCACTTTCAAAGGAAAGTGATTTTCTCTGACAGGACAGCATTTAGAAAGTGAAGCAACACTCCATTCTTTTCGCACAGTGAATTGAAGTGTTGGAACAGATTGCTTCTCTTTCAGAGAAACGGATGTGAGTTTTTTGTGAAAGCTTGTGAGTAGCTTAAGGCACTTTCAAAGGAAAGTGATTTTCTCTGCAAGGACAGCATTTAGAAAGTGAAGCAACACTCCATTCACTTCACACAGTGAATTGAAGTGTTGGAACAGACTGCTTCTCTTTCAGAGAAACGCATGTGAGTTTTTTGTGAAAGCTTGTAAGTAGCTTAAGGCACTTTCAAAGGAAAGTGATTTTCTCTGAAAGGACAGCATTTAGAAAGTGAAGCAACACTCCATTCACTTCGCACAGTGAATTGAAGTGTTGGAACAGACTGCTTCTCTTTCAGAGAAACGGATGTGAGTTTTTTGTGAAAGCTTGTAAGTAGCTTAAGGCACTTTCAAAGGAAAGTGATTTTCTCTGACAGGACAGCATTTAGAAAGTGAAGCAACACTCCATTCACTTCGCACAGTGAATTGAAGTGTTGGAACAGATTGCTTCTCTTTCAGAGAAACGGATGTGAGTTTTTTGTGAAAGCTTGTAAGTAGCTTAAGGCACTTTCAAAGGAAAGTGATTTTCTCTGACAGGACAGCATTTAGAAAGTGAAGCAACACTCCATTCATTTCGCACAGTGAATTGAAGTGTTGGAACAGACTGCTTCTCTTTCAGAGAAACGCATGTGAATTTCTGTTGAATGCTTGTAAGTAGCTTAAGGCACTTTCAAAGGAAAGTGGTTTTCTCTGAAAGGACAGCATTTAGAAAGTGAAGCAACACTCCATTCACTTCGCACAATGAATTGAAGTGTTGGAACAGACTGCTTCTCTTTCAGAGAAACGCATGTGAGTTTTTTGTGAAAGCTTGTAAGTAGCTTAAGGCATTTTCAAAGGAAAGTGATTTTCTCTGAAAGGACAGCATTTAGAAAGTGAAGCAACACTCCATTCACTTCGCACAGTGAATTGAAGTGTTGAAACAGACTGCTTCTCTTTCAGAGAAACGCATGTGAGTTTTTTGTGAAAGCTTGCAAGTAGCTTAAGGCACTTTCAAAGGAAAGTGATTTTCTCTGAAAGGACAGCATTTAGAAAGTGAAGCAACACTTCATTCACTTCGCACAGTGAATTGAAGTGTTGGAACAGACTGCTTCACTTTCAGAGAAACGCATGTGATTGTTTTGTAAAAGCTTGTAAGTAGCTTAAGGCACTTTCAAAGGAAAGTGATTTTCTCTGACAGGACAGCATTTAGAAAGTGAAGCAACACTCCATTCACTTCGCACAGTGAATTGAAGTGTTGGAACAGACTGCTTCTCTTTCAGAGAAACGCATGTGAATTTCTGTTGAATGCTTGTAAGTAGCTTAAGGCGCTTTCAAAGGAAAGTGATTTTCTCTGAAAGGACAGCATTTAGATAGTGAAGCAACACTCCATTCACTTCGCACAGTGAATTGAAGTGTTGGAACAGACTGCTTCTCTTTCAGAGAAACGCATGTGAATTTCTGTTGAATGCTTGTAAGTAGCTTAAGGCACTTTCAAAGGAAAGTGATTTTCTCTGAAAGGACAGCATTTAGAAAGTGAAGCAACACTCCATTCACTTCGCACAGTGAAGTGTTGGAACAGACTGCTTCTCTTTCAGAGAAACGGATGTGAATTTTTTGTGAAAGCTTGTAAGTAGCTTAAGGCACTTTCAAAGGAAAGTGATTTTCTCGGAAAGGACAGCATTTAGAAAGTGAAGCAACACTCCATTCACTTCGCACAGTGAATTGAAGTGTTGGAACAGACTGCTTCTCTTTCAGAGAAACGGATGTGTGTTTTTTGTGAAAGCTTGTAAGTAGCTTAAGGCACTTTCAAAGGAAAGTGATTTTCTCTGACAGGACAGCATTTAGAAAGTGAAGCAACACTCCATTCACTTCGCACAGTGAATTGAAGTGTTGGAACAGATTGCTTCTCTTTCAGAGAAACGGATGTGAGTTTTTTGTGAAAGCTTGTGAGTAGCTTAAGGCACTTTCAAAGGAAAGTGATTTTCTCTGAAAGGACAGCATTTAGAAAGTGAAGCAACACTCCATTCACTTCGCACAGTGAATTGAAGTGTTGAAACAGACTGCTTCTCTTTCAGAGGAACGCATGTGAGTTTTTTGTGAAAGCTTGCAAGTAGCTTAAGGCACTTTCAAAGGAAAGTGATTTTCTCTGAAAGGACAGCATTTAGAAAGTGAAGCAACACTTCATTCACTTCGCACAGTGAATTGAAGTGTTGGAACAGACTGCTTCACTTTCAGAGAAACGCATGTGATTGTTTTGTAAAAGCTTGTAAGTAGCTTAAGGCACTTTCAAAGGAAAGTGATTTTCTCTGACAGGACAGCATTTAGAAAGTGAAGCAACACTCCATTCACTTCGCACAGTGAATTGAAGTGTTGGAACAGACTGCTTCTCTTTCAGAGAAACGCATGTGAATTTCTGTTGAATGCTTGTAAGTAGCTTAAGGCGCTTTCAAAGAAAAGTGATTTTCTCTGAAAGGACAGCATTTAGATAGTGAAGCAACACTCCATTCACTTCGCACAGTGAATTGAAGTGTTGGAACAGACTGCTTCTCTTTCAGAGAAACGCATGTGAATTTCTGTTGAATGCTTGTAAGTAGCTTAAGGCACTTTCAAAGGAAAGTGATTTTCTCTGAAAGGACAGCATTTAGAAAGTGAAGCAACACTCCATTCACTTCGCGCAGTGAATTGAAGTGTTGGAACAGACTGCTTCTCTTTCAGAGAAACGGATGTGAGTTTTTTGTGAAAGCTTGTAAGTAGCTTAAGGCACTTTCAAAGGAAAGTGATTTTCTCTGACAGGACAGCATTTAGAAAGTGAAGCAACACTCCATTCACTTCGCACAGTGAATTGAAGTGTTGGAACAGACTGCTTCTCTTTCAGAGAAACGCATGTGAATTTCTGTTCAATGCTTGTAAGTAGCTTAAGGCACTTTCAAAGAAAGTGATTTTCTCTGAAAGGACAGCATTTAGAAAGTGAAGCAACACTCCATTCACTTCGCACAGTGAATTGAAGTGTTGGAACAGACTGCTTCTCTTTCAGAGAAACGGATGTGAGTTTTTTGTTAAAGCTTGTAATTAGCTTAAGGCACTTTCAAAGGAAAGTGATTTTCTCTGAAAGGACAGCATTTAGAAAGTGAAGCAACACTCCATTCACTTCGTGCAGTGAATTGAAGTGTTGGAACAGACTGCTTCTCTTTCAGAGAAACGGATGTGAGTTTTTTGTGAAAGCTTGTAAGTAGCTTAAGGCACTTTCAAAGGAAAGTGATTTTCTCTGACAGGACAGCATTTAGAAAGTGAAGCAACACTCCATTCACTTCGCACAGTGAATTGAAGTGTTGGAACAGACTGCTTCTCTTTCAGAGAAACGGATGTGAGTTTTTTGTGAAAGCTTGTAAGTAGCTTAAGGCACTTTCAAAGGAAAGTGATTTTCTCTGAAAGGACAGCATTTAGAAAGTGAAGCAACACTCCATTCACTTCGCACAGTGAATTGAAGTGTTGGAACAGACTGCTTCTCTTTCAGAGAAATGCATGTGAGTTTTTTGTGAAAGCTTGTAAGCAGCTTAAGGCACTTTCAAAGGAAAGTGATTTTCTCTGAAAGGACAGCATTTAGAAAGTGAAGCAACACTCCATTCACTTCGCACAGTGAATTGAAGTGTTGGAACAGACTGCTTCTCTTTCAGAGAAACGGATGTGTGTTTTTTGTGAAAGCTTGTAAGTAGCTTAAGGCACTTTCAAAGGAAAGTGATTTTCTCTGACAGGACAGCATTTAGAAAGTGAAGCAACACTCCATTCACTTCGCACAGTGAATTGAAGTGTTGGAACAGACTGCTTCACTTTCAGAGAAACGCATGTGATTGTTTTGTAAAAGCTTGTAAGTAGCTTAAGGCACTTTCAAAGGAAAGAGATTTTCTCTGACAGGACAGCATTTAGAAAGTGAAGCAGCATTCACTTCGCACAGTGAATTGAAGTGTTGGAACAGACTGCTTCTCTTTCAGAGAAACGCATGTGAATTTCTGTTTCTCTTTCAGAGAAACGCATGTGAATTTCTGTTGAATGCTTGTAAGTAGCTTAAGGCACTTTCAAAGGAAAGTGATTTTCTCTGACAGGACAGCATTTAGAAAGTGAAGCAACACTCCATTCACTTCGCACAGTGAATTGAAGTGTTGGAACAGATTGCTTCTCTTTCAGAGAAACGCATGTGAGTTTTTTGTGAAAGCTTGTGAGTAGCTTAAGGCACTTTCAAAGGAAAGTGATTTTCTCTGCAAGGACAGCATTTAGAAAGTGAAGCAACACTCCATTCACTTCACACAGTGAATTGAAGTGTTGGAACAGACTGCTTCTCTTTCAGAGAAACGCATGTGAGTTTTTTGTGAAAGCTTGTAAGTAGCTTAAGGCACTTTCAAAGGAAAGTGATTTTCTCTGAAAGGACAGCATTTAGAAAGTGAAGCAACACTCCATTCACTTCGCACAGTGAATTGAAGTGTTGGAACAGACTGCTTCTCTTTCAGAGAAACGGATGTGAGTTTTTTGTGAAAGCTTGTAAGTAGCTTAAGGCACTTTCAAAGGAAAGTGATTTTCTCTGACAGGACAGCATTTAGAAAGTGAAGCAACACTCCATTCACTTCGCACAGTGAATTGAAGTGTTGGAACAGATTGCTTCTCTTTCAGAGAAACGGATGTGAGTTTTTTGTGAAAGCTTGTAAGTAGCTTAAGGCACTTTCAAAGGAAAGTGATTTTCTCTGACAGGACAGCATTTAGAAAGTGAAGCAACACTCCATTCATTTCGCACAGTGATATGAAGTGTTGGAACAGACTGCTTCTCTTTCAGAGAAACGCATGTGAATTTCTGTTGAATGCTTGTAAGTAGCTTAAGGCACTTTCAAAGGATAGTGGTTTTCTCTGAAAGGACAGCATTTAGAAAGTGAAGCAACACTCCATTCACTTCGCACAATGAATTGAAGTGTTGGAACAGACTGCTTCTCTTTCAGAGAAACGCATGTGAGTTTTTTGTGAAAGCTTGTAAGTAGCTTAAGGCATTTTCAAAGGAAAGTGATTTTCTCTGAAAGGACAGCATTTAGAAAGTGAAGCAACACTCCATTCACTTCGCACAGTGAATTGAAGTGTTGAAACAGACTGCTTCTCTTTCAGAGAAACGCATGTGAGTTTTTTGTGAAAGCTTGCAAGTAGCTTAAGGCACTTTCAAAGGAAAGTGATTTTCTCTGAAAGGACAGCATTTAGAAAGTGAAGCAACACTTCATTCACTTCGCACAGTGAATTGAAGTGTTGGAACAGACTGCTTCACTTTCAGAGAAACGCATGTGATTGTTTTGTAAAAGCTTGTAAGTAGCTTAAGGCACTTTCAAAGGAAAGTGATTTTCTCTGACAGGACAGCATTTAGAAAGTGAAGCAACACTCCATTCACTTCGCACAGTGAATTGAAGTGTTGGAACAGACTGCTTCTCTTTCAGAGAAACGCATGTGAATTTCTGTTGAATGCTTGTAAGTAGCTTAAGGCGCTTTCAAAGGAAAGTGATTTTCTCTGAAAGGACAGCATTTAGATAGTGAAGCAACACTCCATTCACTTCGCACAGTGAATTGAAGTGTTGGAACAGACTGCTTCTCTTTCAGAGAAACGCATGTGAATTTCTGTTGAATGCTTGTAAGTAGCTTAAGGCACTTTCAAAGGAAAGTGATTTTCTCTGAACGGACAGCATTTAGAAAGTGAAGCAACACTCCATTCACTTCGCACAGTGAAGTGTTGGAACAGACTGCTTCTCTTTCAGAGAAACGGATGTGAATTTTTTGTGAAAGCTTGTAAGTAGCTTAAGGCACTTTCAAAGGAAAGTGATTTTCTCGGAAAGGACAGCATTTAGAAAGTGAAGCAACACTCCATTCACTTCGCACAGTGAATTGAAGTGTTGGAACAGACTGCTTCTCTTTCAGAGAAACGGATGTGTGTTTTTTGTGAAAGCTTGTAAGTAGCTTAAGGCACTTTCAAAGGAAAGTGATTTTCTCTGACAGGACAGCATTTAGAAAGTGAAGCAACACTCCATTCACTTCGCACAGTGAATTGAAGTGTTGGAACAGATTGCTTCTCTTTCAGAGAAACGGATGTGAGTTTTTTGTGAAAGCTTGTGAGTAGCTTAAGGCACTTTCAAAGGAAAGTGATTTTCTCTGAAAGGACAGCATTTAGAAAGTGAAGCAACACTCCATTCAATTCGCACAGTGAATTGAAGTGTTGAAACAGACTGCTTCTCTTTCAGAGGAACGCATGTGAGTTTTTTGTGAAAGCTTGCAAGTAGCTTAAGGCACTTTCAAAGGAAAGTGATTTTCTCTGAAAGGACAGCATTTAGAAAGTGAAGCAACACTTCATTCACTTCGCACAGTGAATTGAAGTGTTGGAACAGACTGCTTCACTTTCAGAGAAACGCATGTGATTGTTTTGTAAAAGCTTGTAAGTAGCTTAAGGCACTTTCAAAGGAAAGTGATTTTCTCTGACAGGACAGCATTTAGAAAGTGAAGCAACACTCCATTCACTTCGCACAGTGAATTGAAGTGTTGGAACAGACTGCTTCTCTTTCAGAGAAACGCATGTGAATTTCTGTTGAATGCTTGTAAGTAGCTTAAGGCGCTTTCAAAGAAAAGTGATTTTCTCTGAAAGGACAGCATTTAGATAGTGAAGCAACACTCCATTCACTTCGCACAGTGAATTGAAGTGTTGGAACAGACTGCTTCTCTTTCAGAGAAACGCATGTGAATTTCTGTTGAATGCTTGTAAGTAGCTTAAGGCACTTTCAAAGGAAAGTGATTTTCTCTGAAAGGACAGCATTTAGAAAGTGAAGCAACACTCCATTCACTTCGCGCAGTGAATTGAAGTGTTGGAACAGACTGCTTCTCTTTCAGAGAAACGGATGTGAGTTTTTTGTGAAAGCTTGTAAGTAGCTTAAGGCACTTTCAAAGGAAAGTGATTTTCTCTGACAGGACAGCATTTAGAAAGTGAAGCAACACTCCATTCACTTCGCACAGTGAATTGAAGTGTTGGAACAGACTGCTTCTCTTTCAGAGAAACGCATGTGAATTTCTGTTCAATGCTTGTAAGTAGCTTAAGGCACTTTCAAAGAAAGTGATTTTCTCTGAAAGGACAGCATTTAGAAAGTGAAGCAACACTCCATTCACTTCGCACAGTGAATTGAAGTGTTGGAACAGACTGCTTCTCTTTCAGAGAAACGGATGTGAGTTTTTTGTTAAATCTTGTAATTAGCTTAAGGCACTTTCAAAGGAAAGTGATTTTCTCTGAAAGGACAGCATTTAGAAAGTGAAGCAACACTCCATTCACTTCGCACAGTGAATTGAAGTGTTGGAACAGACTGCTTCTCTTTCAGAGAAATGCATGTGAGTTTTTTGTGAAAGCTTGTAAGCAGCTTAAGGCACTTTCAAAGGAAAGTGATTTTCTCTGAAAGGACAGCATTTAGAAAGTGAAGCAACACTCCATTCACTTCGCACAGTGAATTGAAGTGTTGGAACAGACTGCTTCTCTTTCAGAGAAACGGATGTGTGTTTTTTGTGAAAGCTTGTAAGTAGCTTAAGGCACTTTCAAAGGAAAGTGATTTTCTCTGACAGGACAGCATTTAGAAAGTGAAGCAACACTCCATTCACTTCGCACAGTGAATTGAAGTGTTGGAACAGACTGCTTCACTTTCAGAGAAACGCATGTGATTGTTTTGTAAAAGCTTGTAAGTAGCTTAAGGCACTTTCAAAGGAAAGAGATTTTCTCTGACAGGACAGCATTTAGAAAGTGAAGCAGCATTCACTTCGCACAGTGAATTGAAGTGTTGGAACAGACTGCTTCTCTTTCAGAGAAACGCATGTGAATTTCTGTTTCTCTTTCAGAGAAACGCATGTGAATTTCTGTTGAATGCTTGTAAGTAGCTTAAGGCACTTTCAAAGGAAAGTGATTTTCTCTGACAGGACAGCATTTAGAAAGTGAAGCAACACTCCATTCACTTCGCACAGTGAATTGAAGTGTTGGAACAGATTGCTTCTCTTTCAGAGAAACGCATGTGAGTTTTTTGTGAAAGCTTGTGAGTAGCTTAAGGCACTTTCAAAGGAAAGTGATTTTCTCTGCAAGGACAGCATTTAGAAAGTGAAGCAACACTCCATTCACTTCACACAGTGAATTGAAGTGTTGGAACAGACTGCTTCTCTTTCAGAGAAACGCATGTGAGTTTTTTGTGAAAGCTTGTAAGTAGCTTAAGGCACTTTCAAAGGAAAGTGATTTTCTATGAAAGGACAGCATTTAGAAAGTGAAGCAACACTCCATTCACTTCGCACAGTGAATTGAAGTGTTGGAACAGACTGCTTCTCTTTCAGAGAAACGGATGTGAGTTTTTTGTGAAAGCTTGTAAGTAGCTTAAGGCACTTTCAAAGGAAAGTGATTTTCTCTGACAGGACAGCATTTAGAAAGTGAAGCAACACTCCATTCACTTCGCACAGTGAATTGAAGTGTTGGAACAGATTGCTTCTCTTTCAGAGAAACGGATGTGAGTTTTTTGTGAAAGCTTGTAAGTAGCTTAAGGCACTTTCAAAGGAAAGTGATTTTCTCTGAAAGGACAGCATTTAGAAAGTGAAGCAACACTCCATTCACTTCACACAGTGAATTGAAGTGTTGGAACAGACTGCTTCTCTTTCAGAGAAACGCATGTGAGTTTTTTGTGAAAGCTTGTAAGTAGCTTAAGGCACTTTCAAAGGAAAGTGATTTTCTCTGAAAGGACAGCATTTAGAAAGTGAAGCAACACTCCATTCACTTCGCACAGTGAATTGAAGTGTTGGAACAGACTGCTTCTCTTTCAGAGAAACGGATGTGAGTTTTTTGTGAAAGCTTGTAAGTAGCTTAAGGCACTTTCAAAGGAAAGTGATTTTCTCTGACAGGACAGCATTTAGAAAGTGAAGCAACACTTCATTCACTTCGCACAATGAATTGAAGTGTTGGAACAGATTGCTTCTCTTTCAGAGAAACGGATGTGAGTTTTTTGTGAAAGCTTGTAAGTAGCTTAAGGCACTTTCAAAGGAAAGTGATTTTCTCTGACAGGACAGCATTTAGAGAGTGAACCAACACTCCATTCACTTCGCACAGTGAATTGAAGTGTTGGAACAGACTGCTTCTCTTTCAGAGAAACGCATGTGAATTTCTGTTGAATGCTTGTAAGTAGCTTAAGGCACTTTCAAAGGAAAGTGGTTTTCTCTGAAAGGACAGCATTTAGAAAGTGAAGCAACACTCCATTCACTTCGCACAGTGAATTGAAGTGTTGGAACAGACTGCTTCTCTTTCAGAGAAACGCATGTGAGTTTTTTGTGAAAGCTTGTAAGTATCTTAAGGCATTTTCAAAGGAAAGTGATTTTCTCTGAAAGGACAGCATTTAGAAAGTGAAGCAACACTCCATTCACTTCGCACAGTGAATTGAAGTGTTGAAACAGACTGCTTCTCTTTCAGAGAAACGCATGTGAGTTTTTTGTGAAAGCTTGCAAGTAGCTTAAGGCACTTTCAAAGGAAAGTGATTTTCTCTGAAAGGACAGCATTTAGAAAGTGAAGCAACACTTCATTCACTTCGCACAGTTTATTGAAGTGTTGGAACAGACTGCTTCACTTTCAGAGAAATGCATGTGATTGTTTTGTAAAAGCTTGTAAGTAGCTTAAGGCACTTTCAAAGGAAAGTGATTTTCTCTGACAGGACAGCATTTAGAAAGTGAAGCAACACTCCATTCACTTCGCACAGTGAATTGAAGTGTTGGAACAGACTGCTTCTCTTTCAGAGAAACGCATGTGAATTTCTGTTGAATGCTTGTAAGTAGCTTAAGGCGCTTTCAAAGGAAAGTGATTTTCTCTGAAAGGACAGCATTTAGATAGTGAAGCAACACTCCATTCACTTCGCACAGTGAATTGACGTGTTGGAACAGACTACTTCTCTTTCAGAGAAACGCATGTGAATTTCTGTTGAATGCTTGTAAGTAGCTTAAGGCACTTTCAAAGGAAAGTGATTTTCTCTGAAAGGACAGCATTTAGAACGTGAAGCAACACTCCATTCACTTCGCACAGTGAATTGAAGTGTTGGAACAGACTGCTTCTCTTTCAGAGAAACGGATGTGAGTTTTTTGTGAAAGCTTGTAAGTAGCTTAAGGCACTTTCAAAGGAAAGTGATTTTCTCTGACAGGACAGCATTTAGAAAGTGAAGCAACACTCCATTCACTTCGCACAGTGAATTGAAGTGCTGGAACAGACTGCTTCTCTTTCAGAGAAACGGATGTGAGTTTTTTGTGAAAGCTTGTAAGTAGCTTAAGGCACTTTCAAAGAAAGTGATTTTCTCTGACAGGACAGCATTTAGAAAGTGAAGCAACACTCCATTCACTTCGCACAGTGAATTGAAGTGTTGGAACAGACTGCTTCTCTTTCAGAGAAACGCATGTGAATGTCTGTTCAATGCTTGTAAGTAGCTTAAGGCACTTTCAAAGAAAGTGATTTTCTCTGAAAGGACAGCATTTAGAAAGTGAAGCAACACTCCATTCACTTCGCACAGTGAATTGAAGTGTTGGAACAGACTGCTTCTCTTTCAGAGAAACGGATGTGAGTTTTTTGTTAAAGCTTGTAATTAGCTTAAGGCACTTTCAAAGGAAAGTGATTTTCTCTGAAAGGACAGCATTTAGAAAGTGAAGCAACACTCCATTCACTTCGCGCAGTGAATTGAGTGTTGGAACAGACTGCTTCTCTTTCAGAGAAACGGATGTGAGTTTTTTGTGAAAGCTTGTAAGTAGCTTAAGGTACTTTCAAAGGAAAGTGATTTTCTCTGACAGGACAGCATTTAGAAAGTGAAGCAACACTCCATTCACTTCGCACAGTGAATTGAAGTGTTGGAACAGACTGCTTCTCTTTCAGAGAAACGCATGTGAATTTCTGTTGAATGCTTGTAAGTAGCTTAAGGGACTTTCAAAGGAAAGTGATTTTCTCTGAAAGGACAGCATTTAGAAAGTGAAGCAACACTCCATTCACTTCGCACAGTGAATTGAAGTGTTGGAACAGACTGCTTCTCTTTCACAGAAACGGATGTGAGTTTTTTGCGAAAGCTTGTAAGTAGCTTAAGGCACTTTCAAAGGAAAGTGATTTTCTCTGAAAGGACAGCATGTAGAAAGTGAAGCAACACTCCATTCACTTCGCACAGTGAATTGAAGTGTTGGAACAGACTGCTTCTCTTTCAGAGAAACGCATGTGAGTTTTTTGTGAAAGCTTATAAGTAGCTTAAGGCACTTTCAAAGGAAAGTGATTTTCTCTGAAAGGACAGCATGTAGAAAGTGAAGCAACACTCCATTCACTTCGCACAGTGAATTGAAGTGTTGGAACAGACTGCTTCTCTTTCAGAGAAACTGATGTGAGTTTTTTGTGAAAGCTTGTAAGTAGCTTAAGGCACTTTCAAAGGAAAGTGATTTTCTCTGAAAGGACAGCATTTAGAAAGTGAAGCAACACTCCATTCACTTCGCACAGTGAATTGAAGTGTTGGAACAGACTGCTTCTCTTTCAGAGAAACGCATGTGAATTTCTGTTGAATGCTTGTAAGTAGCTTAAGGCACATTCAAAGGAAAGTGATTTTCTCTGAAAGGACAGCATTTAGAAAGTGAAGCAACACTCCATTCACTTCGCACAGTGAATTGAAGTGTTGGAACAGACTGCTTCTCTTTCAGAGAAACGGATGTGAGTTTTTTGTGAAAGCTTGTAAGTAGCTTAAGGCACTTTCAAAGGAAAGTGATTTTCTCTGAAAGGACAGCATGTAGAAAGTGAAGCAACACTCCATTCACTTCGCACAGTGAATTGAAGTGTTGGAACAGACTGCTTCTCTTTCAGAGAAACGGATGTGTGTTTTTTGTGAAAGCTTGTAAGTAGCTTAAGGCACTCTCAAAGGAAAGTGATTTTCTCTGACAGGACAGCATTTAGAAAGTGAAGCAACACTCCATTCACTTCGCACAGTGAATTGAAGTGTTGGACAGACTGCTTCTCTTTCAGAGAAACACATGTGAGTTTTTTGTGAAAGCTTGTAAGTAGCTTAAGGCACTTTCAAAGGAAAGTGATTTTCTCTGAAAGGACAGCATTTAGAAAGTGAAGCAACACTCCATTCACTTCGCACAGTGAATTGAAGTGTTGGAACAGACTGCTTCTCTTTCAGAGAAACGGATGTGAGTTTTTTGTGAAAGCTTGTAAGTAGCTTAAGGCACTTTCAAAGGAAAGTGATTTTCTCTGAAAGGACAGCATTTAGAAAGTGAAGCAACACTCCATTCACTTCGCACAGTGAATTGAAGTGTTGGAACAGACTGCTTTTCTTTCAGAGAAACGGATGTGAGTTTTTTGTGAAAGCTTGTAAGTAGCTTAAGGCACTTTCAAAGGAAAGTGATTTTCTCTGAAAGGACAGCATTTAGAAAGTGAAGCAACACTCTATTCACTTCGCACAGTGAATTGAAGTGTTGAAACAGACTGCTTCTCTTTCAGAGAAACGCATGTGAGTTTTTTGTGAAAGCTTGTAAGTAGCTTAAGGCACTTTCAAAGGAAAGTGATTTTCTCTGAAAGGACAGCATTTAGAAAGTGAAGCAACACTCCATTCACTTCGCACAGTGAATTGAAGTGTTGGAACAGACTGCTTCTCTTTCAGAGAAACGCATGTGATTGTTTTGTAAAAGCTTGTAAGTAGCTTAAGGCACTTTCAAAGGAAAGTGATTTTCTCTGACAGGACAGCATTGAGAAAGTGAAGCAACAATCCATTCACTTCGCACAGTGAATTGAAGTGTTGGAACAGACTGCTTCTCTTTCAGAGAAACGCATGTGAATTTCTGTTGAATGCTTGTAAGTAGCTTAAGGCCCTTTCAAAGGAAAGTGATTTTCTCTGACAGGACAGCATTTAGAGAGTGAACCAACACTCCATTCACTTCGCACAGTGAATTGAAGTGTTGGAACAGACTGCTTCTCTTTCAGAGAAACGGATGTGAATTTTTTGTGAAAGCTTGTAAGTAGCTTAAGGCACTTTCAAAGGAAAGTGATTTTCTCTGACAGGACAGCATTTAGAAAGTGAAGCAACACTCCCTTCACTTCGCACAGTGAATTGAAGTGTTGGAACAGACTGCTTCTCTTTCAGAGAAACGCATGTGAGTTTTTTGTGAAAGCTTGTAAGTAGCTTAAGGCACTTTCAAAGGAAAGTGATTTTCTCTGACAGGACAGCATTTAGAAAGTGAAGCAACACTCCATTCACTTCGCACAGTGAATTGAAGTGTTGGAACAGACTGCTTCTCTTTCAGAGAAACGGATGTGAGTTTTTTGTGAAAGCTTGTAAGTAGCTTAAGGCACTTTCAAAGGAAAGTGATTTTCTCTGACAGGACAGCATTTAGAAAGTGAAGCAACACTCCATTCACTTCGCACAGTGAATTGAAGTGTTGGAACAGACTGCTTCTCTTTCAGAGAAACGGATGTGAGTTTTTTGTGAAAGCTTGTAAGTAGCTTAAGGCACTTTCAAAGGAGAGTGATTTTCTCTGAAAGGACAGCATTTAGAAAGTGAAGCAACACTCCATTCACTTCGCACAGTGAATTGAAGTGTTGGAACAGACTGCTTCTCTTTCAAAGAAACGCATGTGAATTTCTGTTCAATGCTTTTAAGTAGCTTAAGGCACTTTCAAAGAAAGTGATTTTCTCTGAAAGGACAGCATTTAGAAAGTGAAGCAACACTCCATTCACTTCGCACAGTGAATTGAAGTGTTGGAACAGACTGCTTCTCTTTCAGAGAAACGGATGTGAGTTTTTTGTTAAAGCTTGTAATTAGCTTAAGGCACTTTCAAAGGAAAGTGATTTTCTCTGAAAGGACAGCATTTAGAAAATGAAGCAACACTCCATTCACTTCGCGCAGTGAATTGAAGTGTTGGAACAGACTGCTTCTCTTTCAGAGAAACGGATGTGAGTTTTTTGTGAAAGCTTGTAAGTAGCTTAAGGCACTTTCAAAGGAAAGTGATTTTCTCTGACAGGACAGCATTTAGAAAGTGAAGCAACACTCCATTCACTTAGCACAGTGAATTGAAGCGTTGGAACAGACTGCTTCTCTTTCAGAGAAACGCATTAGTGTTTCTTGTGAATGCTTTCAAGTAGCTTAAGGCACTTTCAAAGGAAAGTGATTTTCTCTGAAAGGACAGCATTTAGAAAGTGAAGCAACACTCCATTCACT
The DNA here is from genome assembly GCF_982192425.1 of Myodes glareolus. NCBI lineage: Eukaryota > Metazoa > Chordata > Mammalia > Rodentia > Cricetidae > Myodes > Myodes glareolus. Next base: position 89,380,471 of record NC_142035.1, on the reverse strand, counting down.
TCGCACAGTGAATTGAAGTGTTGGAACAGACTGCTTCTCTTTCAGAGAAACGGATGTGAGTTTTTTGTGAAAGCTTGTAAGTAGCTTAAGGCACTTTCAAAGGAAAGTGATTTTCTCTGAAAGGACAGCATGTAGAAAGTGAAGCAACACTCCATTCACTTCGCACAGTGAATTGAAGTGTTGGAACAGACTGCTTCTCTTTCAGAGAAACGCATGTGAGTTTTTTGTGAAAGCTTATAAGTAGCTTAAGGCACTTTCAAAGGAAAGTGATTTTCTCTGAAAGGACAGCATGTAGAAAGTGAAGCAACACTCCATTCACTTCGCACAGTGAATTGAAGTGTTGGAACAGACTGCTTCTCTTTCAGAGAAACGGATGTGAGTTTTTTGTGAAAGCTTGTAAGTAGCTTAAGGCACTTTCAAAGGAAAGTGATTTTCTCTGAAAGGACAGCATTTAGAAAGTGAAGCAACACTCCATTCACTTCGCACAGTGAATTGAAGTGTTGGAACAGACTGCTTTTCTTTCAGAGAAACGGATGTGAGTTTTTTGTGAAAGCTTGTAAGTAGCTTAAGGCACTTTCAAAGGAAAGTGATTTTCTCTGAAAGGACAGCATTTAGAAAGTGAAGCAACACTCCATTCACTTCGCACAGTGAATTGAAGTGTTGAAACAGACTGCTTCTCTTTCAGAGAAACGCATGTGAGTTTTTTGTGAAAGCTTGTAAGTAGCTTAAGGCACTTTCAAAGGAAAGTGATTTTCTCTGAAAGGACAGCATTTAGAAAGTGAAGCAACACTCCATTCACTTCGCACAGTGAATTGAAGTGTTGGAACAGACTGCTTCTCTTTCAGAGAAACGCATGTGATTGTTTTGTAAAAGCTTGTAAGTAGCTTAAGGCACTTTCAAAGGAAAGTGATTTTCTCTGACAGGACAGCATTTAGAAAGTGAAGCAACACTCCATTCACTTCGCACAGTGAATTGAAGTGTTGGAACAGACTGCTTCTCTTTCAGAGAAACGCATGTGAATTTCTGCTGAATGCTTGTAAGTAGCTTAAGGCCCTTTCAAAGGAAAGTGATTTTCTCTGAAAGGACAGCATTTAGATAGTGAAGCAACACTCCATTCACTTCGCACAGTGAATTGAAGTGTTGGAACAGACTGCTTCTCTTTCAGAGAAACGGATGTGAATTTTTTGTGAAAGCTTGTAAGTAGCTTAAGGCACTTTCAAAGGAAAGTGATTTTCTCTGACAGGACAGCATTTAGAAAGTGAAGCAACACTCCATTCACTTCGCACAGTGAATTGAAGTGTTGGAACAGACTGCTTCTCTTTCAGAGAAACGCATGTGAGTTTTTTGTGAAAGCTTGTAAGTAGCTTAAGGCACTTTCAAAGGAAAGTGATTTTCTCTGACAGGACAGCATTTAGAAAGTGAAGCAACACTCCATTCACTTCGCACAGTGAATTGAAGTGTTGGAACAGACTGCTTCTCTTTCAGAGAAACGGATGTGAGTTTTTTGTGAAAGCTTGTAAGTAGCTTAAGGCACTTTCAAAGGAAAGTGATTTTCTCTGACAGGACAGCATTTAGAAAGTGAAGCAACACTCCATTCACTTCGCACAGTGAATTGAAGTGTTGGAACAGACTGCTTCTCTTTCAGAGAAACGGATGTGAGTTTTTTGTGAAAGCTTGTAAGTAGCTTAAGGCACTTTCAAAGGAGAGTGATTTTCTCTGAAAGGACAGCATTTAGAAAGTGAAGCAACACTCCATTCACTTCGCACAGTGAATTGAAGTGTTGGAACAGACTGCTTCTCTTTCAGAGAAACGCATGTGAATTTCTGTTCAATGCTTTTAAGTAGCTTAAGGCACTTTCAAAGAAAGTGATTTTCTCTGAAAGACAGCATTTAGAAAGTGAAGCAACACTCCATTCACTTCGCACAGTGAATTGAAGTGTTGGAACAGACTGCTTCTCTTTCAGAGAAACGCATGTGAGTTTTTTGTTAAAGCTTGTAATTAGCTTAAGGCACTTTCAAAGGAAAGTGATTTTCTCTGAAAGGACAGCATTTAGAAAGTGAAGCAACACTCCATTCACTTCGCACAGTGAATTGAAGTGTTGGAACAGACTGCTTCTCTTTCAGAGAAACGGATGTGAGTTTTTTGTGAAAGCTTGTAAGTAGCTTAAGGCACTTTCAAAGGAAAGTGATTTTCTCTGAAAGGACAGCATGTAGAAAGTGAAGCAACACTCCATTCACTTCGCACAGTGAATTGAAGTGTTGGAACAGACTGCTTCTCTTTCAGAGAAACGCATGTGAGTTTTTTGTGAAAGCTTATAAGTAGCTTAAGGCACTTTCAAAGGAAAGTGATTTTCTCTGAAAGGACAGCATGTAGAAAGTGAAGCAACACTCCATTCACTTCGCACAGTGAATTGAAGTGTTGGAACAGACTGCTTCTCTTTCAGAGAAACGCATGTGAATTTCTGTTCAATGCTTGTAAGTAGCTTAAGGCACTTTCAAAGGAAAGTGATTTTCTCTGAAAGGACAGCATTTAGAAAGTGAAGCAACACTCCATTCACTTCGCACAGTGAATTGAAGTGTTGGAACAGACTGCTTCTCTTTCAGAGAAACGCATGTGAATTTCTGTTGAATGCTTGTAAGTAGCTTAAGGCACTTTCAAAGGAAAGTGATTTTCTCTGAAAGGACAGCATTTAGAAAGTGAAGCAACACTCCATTCACTTCGCACAGTGAATTGAAGTGTTGGAACAGACTGCTTCTCTTTCAGAGAAACGAATGTGAGTTTTTTGTGAAAGCTTATAAGTAGCTTAAGGCACTTTCAAAGGAAAGTGATTTTCTCTGAAAGGACAGCATGTAGAAAGTGAAGCAACACTCCATTCACTTCGCACAGTGAATTGAAGTGTTGGAACAGACTGCTTCTCTTTCAGAGAAACGGATGTGAGTTTTTTGTGAAAGCTTGTAAGTAGCTTAAGGCACTTTCAAAGGAAAGTGATTTTCTCTGACAGGACAGCATTTAGAAAGTGAAGCAACACTCCATTCACTTCGCACAGTGAATTGAAGTGTTGGAACAGACTGCTTCTCTTTCAGAGAAACGGATGTGAATTTTTTGTGAAAGCTTGTAAGTAGCTTAAGGCACTTTCAAAGGAAAGTGATTTTCTCTGACAGGACAGCATTTAGAAAGTGAAGCAACACTCCATTCACTTCGCAAAGTGAATTGAAGTGTTGGAACAGACTGATTCTCTTTCAGAGAAACGCATGTGAGTTTTTTGTGAAAGCTTGTAAGTAGCTTAAGGCACTTTCAAAGGAAAGTGATTTTCTCTGACAGGACAGCATTTAGAAAGTGAAGCAACACTCCATTCACTTCGCACAGTGAATTGAAGTGTTGGAACAGACTGCTTCTCTTTCAGAGAAACGGATGTGAGTTTTTTGTGAAAGCTTGTAAGTAGCTTAAGGCACTTTCAAAGGAAAGTGATTTTCTCTGACAGGACAGCATTTAGAAAGTGAAGCAACACTCCATTCACTTCGCACAGTGAATTGAAGTGTTGGAACAGACTGCTTCTCTTTCAGAGAAACGGATGTGAGTTTTTTGTGAAAGCTTGTAAGTAGCTTAAGGCACTTTCAAAGGAGAGTGATTTTCTCTGAAAGGACAGCATTTAGAAAGTGAAGCAACACTCCATTCACTTCGCACAGTGAATTGAAGTGTTGGAACAGACTGCTTCTCTTTCAGAGAAACGCATGTGAATTTCTGTTCAATGCTTTTAAGTAGCTTAAGGCACTTTCAAAGAAAGTGATTTTCTCTGAAAGACAGCATTTAGAAAGTGAAGCAACACTCCATTCACTTCGCACAGTGAATTGAAGTGTTGGAACAGACTGCTTCTCTTTCAGAGAAACGCATGTGAGTTTTTTGTTAAAGCTTGTAATTAGCTTAAGGCACTTTCAAAGGAAAGTGATTTTCTCTGAAAGGACAGCATTTAGAAAATGAAGCAACACTCCATTCACTTCGCGCAGTGAATTGAAGTGTTGGAACAGACTGCTTCTCTTTCAGAGAAACGGATGTGAGTTTTTTGTGAAAGCTTGTAAGTAGCTTAAGGCACTTTCAAAGGAAAGTGATTTTCTCTGACAGGACAGCATTTAGAAAGTGAAGCAACACTCCATTCACTTAGCACAGTGAATTGAAGTGTTGGAACAGACTGCTTCTCTTTCAGAGAAACGCATTAGTGTTTCTTGTGAATGCTTTCAAGTAGCTTAAGTCACTTTCAAAGGAAAGTGATTTTCTCTGAAAGGACAGCATTTAGAAAGTGAAGCAACACTCCATTCACTTCGCACAGTGAATTGAAGTGTTGGAACAGACTGCTTCTCTTTCAGAGAAACGGATGTGAGTTTTTTGTGAAAGCTTGTAAGTAGCTTAAGGCACTTTCAAAGGAAAGTGATTTTCTCTGAAAGGACAGCATGTAGAAAGTGAAGCAACACTCCATTCACTTCGCACAGTGAATTGAAGTGTTGGAACAGACTGCTTCTCTTTCAGAGAAACGCATGTGAGTTTTTTGTGAAAGCTTGTAAGTAGCTTAAGGCACTTTCAAAGGAAAGTGATTTTCTCTGAAAGGACAGCATGTAGAAAGTGAAGCAACACTCCATTCACTTCGCACAGTGAATTGAAGTGTTGGAACAGACTGCTTCTCTTTCAGAGAAACGCATGTGAATTTCTGTTCAATGCTTGTAAGTAGCTTAAGGCACTTTCAAAGGAAAGTGATTTTCTCTGAAAGGACAGCATTTAGAAAGTGAAGCAACACTCCATTCACTTCGCACAGTGAATTGAAGTGTTGGAACAGACTGCTTCTCTTTCAGAGAAACGCATGTGAATTTCTGTTGAATGCTTGTAAGTAGCTTAAGGCACTTTCAAAGGAAAGTGATTTTCTCTGAAAGGACAGCATTTAGAAAGTGAAGCAACACTCCATTCACTTCGCACAGTGAATTGAAGTGTTGGAACAGACTGCTTCTCTTTCAGAGAAACGAATGTGAGTTTTTTGTGAAAGCTTGTAAGTAGCTTAAGGCACTTTCAAAGGAAAGTGATTTTCTCTGAAAGGACAGCATGTAGAAAGTGAAGCAACACTCCATTCACTTCGCACAGTGAATTGAAGTGTTGGAACAGACTGCTTCTCTTTCAGAGAAACGGATGTGAGTTTTTTGTGAAAGCTTGTAAGTAGCTTAAGGCACTTTCAAAGGAAAGTGATTTTCTCTGACAGGACAGCATTTAGAAAGTGAAGCAACACTCCATTCACTTCGCACAGTGAATTGAAGTGTTGGAACAGACTGCTTCTCTTTCAGAGAAACGGATGTGAGTTTTTTGTGAAAGCTTGTAAGTAGCTTAAGGCACTTTCAAAGGAAAGTGATTTTCTCTGAAAGGACAGCATTTAGAAAGTGAAGCAACACTCCATTCACTTCGCACAGTGAATTGAAGTGTTGGAACAGACTGCTTCTCTTTCAGAGAAACAGATGTGAGTTTTTTGTGAAAGCTTGTAAGTAGCTTAAGGCACTTTCAAAGGAAAGTGATTTTCTCTGAAAGGACAGCATTTAGAAAGTGAAGCAACACTCCATTCACTTCGCACAGTGAATTGAAGTGTTGGAACAGACTGCTTTTCTTTCAGAGAAACGGATGTGAGTTTTTTGTGAAAGCTTGTAAGTAGCTTAAGGCACTTTCAAAGGAAAGTGATTTTCTCTGAAAGGACAGCATTTAGAAAATGAAGCAACACTCCATTCACTTCGCACAGTGAATTGAAGTGTTGAAACAGACTGCTTCTCTTTCAGAGAAACGCATGTGAGTTTTTTGTGAAAGCTTGTAAGTAGCTTAAGGCACTTTCAAAGGAAAGTGATTTTCTCTGACAGGACAGCATTTAGAAAGTGAAGCAACACTCCATTCACTTCGCACAGTGAATTGAAGTGTTGGAACAGACTGCTTCTCTTTCAGAGAAACGCATGTGAATTTCTGTTCAATGCTTGTAAGTAGCTTAAGGCGCTTTCAAAGGAAAGTGATTTTCTCTGAAAGGACAGCATTTAGAAAGTGAAGCAACACTCCATTCACTTCGCACAGTGAATTGAAGTGTTGGAACAGACTGCTTCTCTTTCAGAGAAACGCATGTGAATTTCTGTTGAATGCTTGTAAGTAGCTTAAGGCACTTTCAAAGGAAAATGATTTTCTCTGAAAGGACAGCATTTAGAAAGTGAAGCAACACTCCATTCACTTCGCACAGTGAATTGAAGTGTTGGAACAGACTGCTTCTCTTTCAGAGAAACGCATGTGAGTTTTTTGTGAAAGCTTGTAAGTAGCTTAAGGCACTTTCAAAGGAAAGTGATTTTGTCTGACAGGACAGCATTTAGAAAGTGAAGCAACACTCCATTCACTTCGCACAGTGAATTGAAGTGTTGGAACAGACTGCTTCTCTTTCAGAGAAACGGATTTGAGTTTTTTGTGAAAGCTTGTAAGTAGCTTAAGGCACTTTCAAAGGAAAGTGATTTTCTCTGACAGGACAGCATTTAGAAAGTGAAGCAACACTCCATTCACTTCGCACAGTGAATTGAAGTGTTGGAACAGACTGCTTCTCTTTCAGAGAAACGCATGTGAATTTCTGTTGAATGCTTGTAAGTAGCTTAAGGCACTTTCAAAGGAAACTGATTTTCTCTGAAAGGACAGCATTTAGAAAGTGAAGCAACACTCCATTCACTTCGCACAGTGAATTGAAGTGTTGGAACAGACTGCTTCTCTTTCAGAGAAACGCATGTGAATTTCTGTTCAATGCTTGTAAGTAGCTTAAGGCGCTTTCAAAGGAAAGTGATTTTCTCTGAAAGGACAGCATTTAGAAAGTGAAGCAACACTCCATTCACTTCGCACAGTGAATTGAAGTGTTGGAACAGACTGCTTCTCTTTCAGAGAAACGCATGTGAATTTCTGTTGAATGCTTGTAAGTAGCTTAATGCACTTTCAAAGGAAAGTGATTTTCTCTGAAAGGACAGCATTTAGAAAGTGAAGCAACACTCCATTCACTTCGCACAGTGAATTGAAGTGTTGGAACAGACTGCTTCTCTTTCAGAGAAACGCATGTGAGTTTTTTGTGAAAGCTTGTAAGTAGCTTAAGGCACTTTCAAAGGAAAGTGATTTTCTCTGACAGGACAGCATTTAGAAAGTGAAGCAACACTCCATTCACTTCGCACAGTGAATTGAAGTGTTGGAACAGACTGCTTCTCTTTCAGAGAAACAGATGTGAGTTTTTTGTGAAAGCTTGTAAGTAGCTTAAGGCACTTTCAAAGGAAAGTGATTTTCTCTGACAGGACAGCATTTAGAAAGTGAAGCAACACTCCATTCACTTCGCACAGTGAATTGAAGTGTTGGAACAGACTGCTTCTCTTTCAGAGAAACGCATGTGAATTTCTGTTGAATGCTTGTAAGTAGCTTAAGGCACTTTCAAAGGAAAGTGATTTTCTCTGAAAGGACAGCATTTAGAAAGTGAAGCAATACTCCATTCACTTCGCACAGTGAATTGAAGTGTTGGAACAGACTGCTTCTCTTTCTGAGAAACGGATGTGAGTTTTTTGTGAAAGCTTGTAAGTAGCTTAAGGCACTTTCAAAGGAAAGTGATTTTCTCTGAAAGGACAGCATTTAGAAAGTGAAGCAACACTCCATTCACTTTGCACAGTGAATTGAAGTGTTGGAACAGACTGCTTCTCTTTCAGAGAAACGCATGTGAATTTCTGTTCAATGCTTTTAAGTAGCTTAAGGCACTTTCAAAGAAAGTGATTTTCTCTGAAAGACAGCATTTAGAAAGTGAAGCAACACTCCATTCACTTCGCACAGTGAATTGAAGTGTTGGAACAGACTGCTTCTCTTTCAGAGAAACGCATGTGAGTTTTTTGTGAAAGCTTATAAGTAGCTTAAGGCACTTTCAAAGGAAAGTGATTTTCTCTGAAAGGACAGCATGTAGAAAGTGAAGCAACACTCCATTCACTTCGCACAGTGAATTGAAGTGTTGGAACAGACTGCTTCTCTTTCAGAGAAACGCATGTGAATTTCTGTTCAATGCTTGTAAGTAGCTTAAGGCACTTTCAAAGGAAAGTGATTTTCTCTGAAAGGACAGCATTTAGAAAGTGAAGCAACACTCCATTCACTTCGCACAGTGAATTGAAGTGTTGGAACAGACTGCTTCTCTTTCAGAGAAATGCATGTGAATTTCTGTTGAATGCTTGTAAGTAGCTTAAGGCACTTTCAAAGGAAAGTGATTTTCTCTGAAAGGACAGCATTTAGAAAGTGAAGCAACACTCCATTCACTTCGCACAGTGAATTGAAGTGTTGGAACAGACTGCTTCTCTTTCAGAGAAACGAATGTGAGTTTTTTGTGAAAGCTTGTAAGTAGCTTAAGGCACTTTCAAAGGAAAGTGATTTTCTCTGAAAGGACAGCATGTAGAAAGTGAAGCAACACTCCATTCACTTCGCACAGTGAATTGAAGTGTTGGAACAGACTGCTTCTCTTTCAGAGAAACGGATGTGAGTTTTTTGTGAAAGCTTGTAAGTAGCTTAAGGCACTTTCAAAGGAAAGTGATTTTCTCTGACAGGACAGCATTTAGAAAGTGAAGCAACACTCCATTCACTTCGCACAGTGAATTGAAGTGTTGGAACAGACTGCTTCTCTTTCAGAGAAACGGATGTGAGTTTTTTGTGAAAGCTTGTAAGTAGCTTAAGGCACTTTCAAAGGAAAGTGATTTTCTCTGAAAGGACAGCATTTAGAAAGTGAAGCAACACTCCATTCACTTCGCACAGTGAATTGAAGTGTTGGAACAGACTGCTTCTCTTTCAGAGAAACAGATGTGAGTTTTTTGTGAAAGCTTGTAAGTAGCTTAAGGCACTTTCAAAGGAAAGTGATTTTCTCTGAAAGGACAGCATTTAGAAAGTGAAGCAATACTCCATTCACTTCGCACAGTGAATTGAAGTGTTGGAACAGACTGCTTTTCTTTCAGAGAAACGGATGTGAGTTTTTTGTGAAAGCTTGTAAGTAGCTTAAGGCACTTTCAAAGGAAAGTGATTTTCTCTGAAAGGACAGCATTTAGAAAATGAAGCAACACTCCATTCACTTCGCACAGTGAATTGAAGTGTTGAAACAGACTGCTTCTCTTTCAGAGAAACGCATGTGAGTTTTTTGTGAAAGCTTGTAAGTAGCTAAAGGCACTTTCAAAGGAAAGTGATTTTCTCTGAAAGGACAGCATTTAGAAAGTGAAGCAACACTCCATTCACTTCGCACAGTGAATTGAAGTGTTGGAACAGACTGCTTCTCTTTCAGAGAAACGCATGTGAGTGTTTTGTAAAAGCTTGTAAGTAGCTTAAGGCACTTTCAAAGGAAAGTGATTTTCTCTGACAGGACAGCATTTAGAAAGTGAAGCAACACTCCATTCACTTCGCACAGTGAATTGAAGTGTTGGAACAGACTGCTTCTCTTTCAGAGAAACGCATGTGAATTTCTGTTCAATGCTTGTAAGTAGCTTAAGGCGCTTTCAAAGGAAAGTGATTTTCTCTGAAAGGACAGCATTTAGAAAGTGAAGCAACACTCCATTCACTTCGCACAGTGAATTGAAGTGTTGGAACAGACTGCTTCTCTTTCAGAGAAACGCATGTGAATTTCTGTTGAATGCTTGTAAGTAGCTTAAGGCACTTTCAAAGGAAAATGATTTTCTCTGAAAGGACAGCATTTAGAAAGTGAAGCAACACTCCATTCACTTCGCACAGTGAATTGAAGTGTTGGAACAGACTGCTTCTCTTTCAGAGAAACGCATGTGAGTTTTTTGTGAAAGCTTGTAAGTAGCTTAAGGCACTTTCAAAGGAAAGTGATTTTGTCTGACAGGACAGCATTTAGAAAGTGAAGCAACACTCCATTCACTTCGCACAGTGAATTGAAGTGTTGGAACAGACTGCTTCTCTTTCAGAGAAACGGATTTGAGTTTTTTGTGAAAGCTTGTAAGTAGCTTAAGGCACTTTCAAAGGAAAGTGATTTTCTCTGACAGGACAGCATTTAGAAAGTGAAGCAACACTCCATTCACTTCGCACAGTGAATTGAAGTGTTGGAACAGACTGCTTCTCTTTCAGAGAGACGGATCTGAGTTTTTTGTGAAAGCTTGTACGTAGCTTAAGGCACTTTCAAAGGAAAGTGATTTTCTCTGACAGGACAGCATTTAGAAAGTGAAGCAACACTCCATTCACTTCGCACAGTGAATTGAAGTGTTGGAACAGACTGCTTTTCTTTCAGAGAAACGGATGTGAGTTTTTTGTGAAAGCTTGTAAGTAGCTTAAGGCACTTTCAAAGGAAAGTGATTTTCTCTGAAAGGACAGCATTTAGAAAGTGAAGCAACACTCCATTCACTTCGCACAGTGAATTGAAGTGTTGAAACAGACTGCTTCTCTTTCAGAGAAACGCATGTGAGTTTTTTGTGAAAGCTTGTAAGTAGCTTAAGGCACTTTCAAAGGAAAGTGATTTTCTCTGAAAGGACAGCATTTAGAAAGTGAAGCAACACTCCATTCACTTCGCACAGTGAATTGAAGTGTTGGAACAGACTGCTTCTCTTTCATAGAAACAGATGTGAGTTTTTTGTGAAAGCTTGTAAGTAGCTTAAGGCACTTTCAAAGGAAAGTGATTTTCTCTGAAAGGACAGCATTTAGAAAGTGAAGCAACACTCCATTCACTTCGCACAGTGAATTGAAGTGTTGGAACAGACTGCTTTTCTTTCAGAGAAACGGATGTGAGTTTTTTGTGAAAGCTTGTAAGTAGCTTAAGGCACTTTCAAAGGAAAGTGATTTTCTCTGAAAGGACAGCATTTAGAAAATGAAGCAACACTCCATTCACTTCGCACAGTGAATTGAAGTGTTGAAACAGACTGCTTCTCTTTCAGAGAAACGCATGTGAGTTTTTTGTGAAAGCTTGTAAGTAGCTTAAGGCACTTTCAAAGGAAAGTGATTTTCTCTGACAGGACAGCATTTAGAAAGTGAAGCAACACTCCATTCACTTCGCACAGTGAATTGAAGTGTTGGAACAGACTGCTTCTCTTTCAGAGAAACGCATGTGAATTTCTGTTCAATGCTTGTAAGTAGCTTAAGGCGCTTTCAAAGGAAAGTGATTTTCTCTGAAAGGACAGCATTTAGAAAGTGAAGCAACACTCCATTCACTTCGCACAGTGAATTGAAGTGTTGGAACAGACTGCTTCTCTTTCAGAGAAACGCATGTGAATTTCTGTTGAATGCTTGTAAGTAGCTTAAGGCACTTTCAAAGGAAAATGATTTTCTCTGAAAGGACAGCATTTAGAAAGTGAAGCAACACTCCATTCACTTCGCACAGTGAATTGAAGTGTTGGAACAGACTGCTTCTCTTTCAGAGAAACGCATGTGAGTTTTTTGTGAAAGCTTGTAAGTAGCTTAAGGCACTTTCAAAGGAAAGTGATTTTGTCTGACAGGACAGCATTTAGAAAGTGAAGCAACACTCCATTCACTTCGCACAGTGAATTGAAGTGTTGGAACAGACTGCTTCTCTTTCAGAGAAACGGATTTGAGTTTTTTGTGAAAGCTTGTAAGTAGCTTAAGGCACTTTCAAAGGAAAGTGATTTTCTCTGACAGGACAGCATTTAGAAAGTGAAGCAACACTCCATTCACTTCGCACAGTGAATTGAAGTGTTGGAACAGACTGCTTCTCTTTCAGAGAAACGCATGTGAATTTCTGTTGAATGCTTGTAAGTAGCTTAAGGCACTTTCAAAGGAAACTGATTTTCTCTGAAAGGACAGCATTTAGAAAGTGAAGCAACACTCCATTCACTTCGCACAGTGAATTGAAGTGTTGGAACAGACTGCTTCTCTTTCAGAGAAACGCATGTGAATTTCTGTTCAATGCTTGTAAGTAGCTTAAGGCGCTTTCAAAGGAAAGTGATTTTCTCTGAAAGGACAGCATTTAGAAAGTGAAGCAACACTCCATTCACTTCGCACAGTGAATTGAAGTGTTGGAACAGACTGCTTCTCTTTCAGAGAAACGCATGTGAATTTCTGTTGAATGCTTGTAAGTAGCTTAATGCACTTTCAAAGGAAAGTGATTTTCTCTGAAAGGACAGCATTTAGAAAGTGAAGCAACACTCCATTCACTTCGCACAGTGAATTGAAGTGTTGGAACAGACTGCTTCTCTTTCAGAGAAACGCATGTGAGTTTTTTGTGAAAGCTTGTAAGTAGCTTAAGGCACTTTCAAAGGAAAGTGATTTTCTCTGACAGGACAGCATTTAGAAAGTGAAGCAACACTCCATTCACTTCGCACAGTGAATTGAAGTGTTGGAACAGACTGCTTCTCTTTCAGAGAAACAGATGTGAGTTTTTTGTGAAAGCTTGTAAGTAGCTTAAGGCACTTTCAAAGGAAAGTGATTTTCTCTGACAGGACAGCATTTAGAAAGTGAAGCAACACTCCATTCACTTCGCACAGTGAATTGAAGTGTTGGAACAGACTGCTTCTCTTTCAGAGAAACGCATGTGAATTTCTGTTGAATGCTTGTAAGTAGCTTAAGGCACTTTCAAAGGAAAGTGATTTTCTCTGAAAGGACAGCATTTAGAAAGTGAAGCAATACTCCATTCACTTCGCACAGTGAATTGAAGTGTTGGAACAGACTGCTTCTCTTTCTGAGAAACGGATGTGAGTTTTTTGTGAAAGCTTGTAAGTAGCTTAAGGCACTTTCAAAGGAAAGTGATTTTCTCTGAAAGGACAGCATTTAGAAAGTGAAGCAACACTCCATTCACTTTGCACAGTGAATTGAAGTGTTGGAACAGACTGCTTCTCTTTCAGAGAAACGCATGTGAATTTCTGTTCAATGCTTTTAAGTAGCTTAAGGCACTTTCAAAGAAAGTGATTTTCTCTGAAAGACAGCATTTAGAAAGTGAAGCAACACTCCATTCACTTCGCACAGTGAATTGAAGTGTTGGAACAGACTGCTTCTCTTTCAGAGAAACGCATGTGAGTTTTTTGTGAAAGCTTATAAGTAGCTTAAGGCACTTTCAAAGGAAAGTGATTTTCTCTGAAAGGACAGCATGTAGAAAGTGAAGCAACACTCCATTCACTTCGCACAGTGAATTGAAGTGTTGGAACAGACTGCTTCTCTTTCAGAGAAACGCATGTGAATTTCTGTTCAATGCTTGTAAGTAGCTTAAGGCACTTTCAAAGGAAAGTGATTTTCTCTGAAAGGACAGCATTTAGAAAGTGAAGCAACACTCCATTCACTTCGCACAGTGAATTGAAGTGTTGGAACAGACTGCTTCTCTTTCAGAGAAATGCATGTGAATTTCTGTTGAATGCTTGTAAGTAGCTTAAGGCACTTTCAAAGGAAAGTGATTTTCTCTGAAAGGACAGCATTTAGAAAGTGAAGCAACACTCCATTCACTTCGCACAGTGAATTGAAGTGTTGGAACAGACTGCTTCTCTTTCAGAGAAACGAATGTGAGTTTTTTGTGAAAGCTTGTAAGTAGCTTAAGGCACTTTCAAAGGAAAGTGATTTTCTCTGAAAGGACAGCATGTAGAAAGTGAAGCAACACTCCATTCACTTCGCACAGTGAATTGAAGTGTTGGAACAGACTGCTTCTCTTTCAGAGAAACGGATGTGAGTTTTTTGTGAAAGCTTGTAAGTAGCTTAAGGCACTTTCAAAGGAAAGTGATTTTCTCTGACAGGACAGCATTTAGAAAGTGAAGCAACACTCCATTCACTTCGCACAGTGAATTGAAGTGTTGGAACAGACTGCTTCTCTTTCAGAGAAACGGATGTGAGTTTTTTGTGAAAGCTTGTAAGTAGCTTAAGGCACTTTCAAAGGAAAGTGATTTTCTCTGAAAGGACAGCATTTAGAAAGTGAAGCAACACTCCATTCACTTCGCACAGTGAATTGAAGTGTTGGAACAGACTGCTTCTCTTTCAGAGAAACAGATGTGAGTTTTTTGTGAAAGCTTGTAAGTAGCTTAAGGCACTTTCAAAGGAAAGTGATTTTCTCTGAAAGGACAGCATTTAGAAAGTGAAGCAATACTCCATTCACTTCGCACAGTGAATTGAAGTGTTGGAACAGACTGCTTTTCTTTCAGAGAAACGGATGTGAGTTTTTTGTGAAAGCTTGTAAGTAGCTTAAGGCACTTTCAAAGGAAAGTGATTTTCTCTGAAAGGACAGCATTTAGAAAATGAAGCAACACTCCATTCACTTCGCACAGTGAATTGAAGTGTTGAAACAGACTGCTTCTCTTTCAGAGAAACGCATGTGAGTTTTTTGTGAAAGCTTGTAAGTAGCTTAAGGCACTTTCAAAGGAAAGTGATTTTCTCTGAAAGGACAGCATTTAGAAAGTGAAGCAACACTCCATTCACTTCGCACAGTGAATTGAAGTGTTGGAACAGACTGCTTCTCTTTCAGAGAAACGCATGTGAGTGTTTTGTAAAAGCTTGTAAGTAGCTTAAGGCACTTTCAAAGGAAAGTGATTTTCTCTGACAGGACAGCATTTAGAAAGTGAAGCAACACTCCATTCACTTCGCACAGTGAATTGAAGTGTTGGAACAGACTGCTTCTCTTTCAGAGAAACGCATGTGAATTTCTGTTCAATGCTTGTAAGTAGCTTAAGGCGCTTTCAAAGGAAAGTGATTTTCTCTGAAAGGACAGCATTTAGAAAGTGAAGCAACACTCCATTCACTTCGCACAGTGAATTGAAGTGTTGGAACAGACTGCTTCTCTTTCAGAGAAACGCATGTGAATTTCTGTTGAATGCTTGTAAGTAGCTTAAGGCACTTTCAAAGGAAAATGATTTTCTCTGAAAGGACAGCATTTAGAAAGTGAAGCAACACTCCATTCACTTCGCACAGTGAATTGAAGTGTTGGAACAGACTGCTTCTCTTTCAGAGAAACGCATGTGAGTTTTTTGTGAAAGCTTGTAAGTAGCTTAAGGCACTTTCAAAGGAAAGTGATTTTGTCTGACAGGACAGCATTTAGAAAGTGAAGCAACACTCCATTCACTTCGCACAGTGAATTGAAGTGTTGGAACAGACTGCTTCTCTTTCAGAGAAACGGATTTGAGTTTTTTGTGAAAGCTTGTAAGTAGCTTAAGGCACTTTCAAAGGAAAGTGATTTTCTCTGACAGGACAGCATTTAGAAAGTGAAGCAACACTCCATTCACTTCGCACAGTGAATTGAAGTGTTGGAACAGACTGCTTCTCTTTCAGAGAGACGGATCTGAGTTTTTTGTGAAAGCTTGTACGTAGCTTAAGGCACTTTCAAAGGAAAGTGATTTTCTCTGACAGGACAGCATTTAGAAAGTGAAGCAACACTCCATTCACTTCGCACAGTGAATTGAAGTGTTGGAACAGACTGCTTTTCTTTCAGAGAAACGGATGTGAGTTTTTTGTGAAAGCTTGTAAGTAGCTTAAGGCACTTTCAAAGGAAAGTGATTTTCTCTGAAAGGACAGCATTTAGAAAGTGAAGCAACACTCCATTCACTTCGCACAGTGAATTGAAGTGTTGAAACAGACTGCTTCTCTTTCAGAGAAACGCATGTGAGTTTTTTGTGAAAGCTTGTAAGTAGCTTAAGGCACTTTCAAAGGAAAGTGATTTTCTCTGAAAGGACAGCATTTAGAAAGTGAAGCAACACTCCATTCACTTCGCACAGTGAATTGAAGTGTTGGAACAGACTGCTTCTCTTTCATAGAAACAGATGTGAGTTTTTTGTGAAAGCTTGTAAGTAGCTTAAGGCACTTTCAAAGGAAAGTGATTTTCTCTGAAAGGACAGCATTTAGAAAGTGAAGCAACACTCCATTCACTTCGCACAGTGAATTGAAGTGTTGGAACAGACTGCTTTTCTTTCAGAGAAACGGATGTGAGTTTTTTGTGAAAGCTTGTAAGTAGCTTAAGGCACTTTCAAAGGAAAGTGATTTTCTCTGAAAGGACAGCATTTAGAAAGTGAAGCAACACTCCATTCACTTCGCACAGTGAATTGAAGTGTTGGAACAGACTGCTTTTCTTTCAGAGAAACGGATGTGAGTTTTTTGTGAAAGCTTGTAAGTAGCTTAAGGCACTTTCAAAGGAAAGTGATTTTCTCTGAAAGGACAGCATTTAGAAAATGAAGCAACACTCCATTCACTTCGCACAGTGAATTGAAGTGTTGAAACAGACTGCTTCTCTTTCAGAGAAACGCATGTGAGTTTTTTGTGAAAGCTTGTAAGTAGCTTAAGGCACTTTCAAAGGAAAGTGATTTTCTCTGACAGGACAGCATTTAGAAAGTGAAGCAACACTCCATTCACTTCGCACAGTGAATTGAAGTGTTGGAACAGACTGCTTCTCTTTCAGAGAAACGCATGTGAATTTCTGTTCAATGCTTGTAAGTAGCTTAAGGCGCTTTCAAAGGAAAGTGATTTTCTCTGAAAGGACAGCATTTAGAAAGTGAAGCAACACTCCATTCACTTCGCACAGTGAATTGAAGTGTTGGAACAGACTGCTTCTCTTTCAGAGAAACGCATGTGAATTTCTGTTGAATGCTTGTAAGTAGCTTAAGGCACTTTCAAAGGAAAATGATTTTCTCTGAAAGGACAGCATTTAGAAAGTGAAGCAACACTCCATTCACTTCGCACAGTGAATTGAAGTGTTGGAACAGACTGCTTCTCTTTCAGAGAAACGCATGTGAGTTTTTTGTGAAAGCTTGTAAGTAGCTTAAGGCACTTTCAAAGGAAAGTGATTTTGTCTGACAGGACAGCATTTAGAAAGTGAAGCAACACTCCATTCACTTCGCACAGTGAATTGAAGTGTTGGAACAGACTGCTTCTCTTTCAGAGAAACGGATTTGAGTTTTTTGTGAAAGCTTGTAAGTAGCTTAAGGCACTTTCAAAGGAAAGTGATTTTCTCTGACAGGACAGCATTTAGAAAGTGAAGCAACACTCCATTCACTTCGCACAGTGAATTGAAGTGTTGGAACAGACTGCTTCTCTTTCAGAGAAACGCATGTGAATTTCTGTTGAATGCTTGTAAGTAGCTTAAGGCACTTTCAAAGGAAAGTGATTTTCTCTGAAAGGACAGCATTTAGAAAGTGAAGCAACACTCCATTCACTTCGCACAGTGAATTGAAGTGTTGGAACAGACTGCTTCTCTTTCAGAGAAACGCATGTGAATTTCTGTTCAATGCTTGTAAGTAGCTTAAGGCGCTTTCAAAGGAAAGTGATTTTCTCTGAAAGGACAGCATTTAGAAAGTGAAGCAACACTCCATTCACTTCGCACAGTGAATTGAAGTGTTGGAACAGACTGCTTCTCTTTCAGAGAAACGCATGTGAATTTCTGTTGAATGCTTGTAAGTAGCTTAATGCACTTTCAAAGGAAAGTGATTTTCTCTGAAAGGACAGCATTTAGAAAGTGAAGCAACACTCCATTCACTTCGCACAGTGAATTGAAGTGTTGGAACAGACTGCTTCTCTTTCAGAGAAACGCATGTGAGTTTTTTGTGAAAGCTTGTAAGTAGCTTAAGGCACTTTCAAAGGAAAGTGATTTTCTCTGACAGGACAGCATTTAGAAAGTGAAGCAACACTCCATTCACTTCGCACAGTGAATTGAAGTGTTGGAACAGACTGCTTCTCTTTCAGAGAAACAGATGTGAGTTTTTTGTGAAAGCTTGTAAGTAGCTTAAGGCACTTTCAAAGGAAAGTGATTTTCTCTGACAGGACAGCATTTAGAAAGTGAAGCAACACTCCATTCACTTCGCACAGTGAATTGAAGTGTTGGAACAGACTGCTTCTCTTTCAGAGAAACGCATGTGAATTTCTGTTGAATGCTTGTAAGTAGCTTAAGGCACTTTCAAAGGAAAGTGATTTTCTCTGAAAGGACAGCATTTAGAAAGTGAAGCAATACTCCATTCACTTCGCACAGTGAATTGAAGTGTTGGAACAGACTGCTTCTCTTTCTGAGAAACGGATGTGAGTTTTTTGTGAAAGCTTGTAAGTAGCTTAAGGCACTTTCAAAGGAAAGTGATTTTCTCTGAAAGGACAGCATTTAGAAAGTGAAGCAACACTCCATTCACTTCGCACAGTGAATTGAAGTGTTCGAACAGACTGCTTCTCTTTCAGAGAAACGCATGTGAGTTTTTTGTGAAAGCTTGTAAGTAGCTTAAGGCACTTTCAAAGGAAAGTGATTTTCTCTGAAAGGACAGCATTTAGAAAGTGAAGCAACACTCCATTCACTTCGCGCAGTGAATTGAAGCGTTGGAACAGACTGCTTCTCTTTCAGAGAAACGCATGTGAATTTCTGTTGAATGCTTGTAAGTAGCTTAAGGCACTTTCAAAGGAAAGTGATTTTCTCTGAAAGGACAGCATTTAGAAAGTGAAGCAACACTCCATTCACTTCGCACAGTGAATTGAAGTGTTGGAACAGACTGCTTCTCTTTCAGAGAAACGGATGTGAGTTTTTTGTGAAAGCTTGTAAGTAGCTTAAGGCACTTTCAAAGGAAAGTGATTTTCTCTGAAAGGACAGCATTTAGAAAGTGAAGCAACACTCCATTCACTTCGCACAGTGAATTGAAGTGTTGGAACAGACTGCTTCTCTTTCAGAGAAACGCATGTGAATTTCTGTTGAATGCTTGTAAGTAGCTTAAGGCACTTTCAAAGGAAAATGATTTTCTCTGAAAGGACAGCATTTAGAAAGTGAAGCAACACTCCATTCACTTCGCACAGTGAATTGAAGTGTTGGAACAGACTGCTTCTCTTTCAGAGAAACGCATGTGAGTTTTTTGTGAAAGCTTGTAAGTAGCTTAAGGCACTTTCAAAGGAAAGTGATTTTGTCTGACAGGACAGCATTTAGAAAGTGAAGCAACACTCCATTCACTTCGCACAGTGAATTGAAGTGTTGGAACAGACTGCTTCTCTTTCAGAGAAACGGATTTGAGTTTTTTGTGAAAGCTTGTAAGTAGCTTAAGGCACTTTCAAAGGAAAGTGATTTTCTCTGACAGGACAGCATTTAGAAAGTGAAGCAACACTCCATTCACTTCGCACAGTGAATTGAAGTGTTGGAACAGACTGCTTCTCTTTCAGAGAGACGGATCTGAGTTTTTTGTGAAAGCTTGTAAGTAGCTTAAGGCACTTTCAAAGGAAAGTGATTTTCTCTGACAGGACAGCATTTAGAAAGTGAAGCAACACTCCATTCACTTCGCACAGTGAATTGAAGTGTTGGAACAGACTGCTTTTCTTTCAGAGAAACGGATGTGAGTTTTTTGTGAAAGCTTGTAAGTAGCTTAAGGCACTTTCAAAGGAAAGTGATTTTCTCTGAAAGGACAGCATTTAGAAAGTGAAGCAACACTCCATTCACTTCGCACAGTGAATTGAAGTGTTGAAACAGACTGCTTCTCTTTCAGAGAAACGCATGTGAGTTTTTTGTGAAAGCTTGTAAGTAGCTTAAGGCACTTTCAAAGGAAAGTGATTTTCTCTGAAAGGACAGCATTTAGAAAGTGAAGCAACACTCCATTCACTTCGCACAGTGAATTGAAGTGTTGGAACAGACTGCTTCTCTTTCAGAGAAACAGATGTGAGTTTTTTGTGAAAGCTTGTAAGTAGCTTAAGGCACTTTCAAAGGAAAGTGATTTTCTCTGAAAGGACAGCATTTAGAAAGTGAAGCAACACTCCATTCACTTCGCACAGTGAATTGAAGTGTTGGAACAGACTGCTTTTCTTTCAGAGAAACGGATGTGAGTTTTTTGTGAAAGCTTGTAAGTAGCTTAAGGCACTTTCAAAGGAAAGTGATTTTCTCTGAAAGGACAGCATTTAGAAAGTGAAGCAACACTCCATTCACTTCGCACAGTGAATTGAAGTGTTGGAACAGACTGCTTTTCTTTCAGAGAAACGGATGTGAGTTTTTTGTGAAAGCTTGTAAGTAGCTTAAGGCACTTTCAAAGGAAAGTGATTTTCTCTGAAAGGACAGCATTTAGAAAATGAAGCAACACTCCATTCACTTCGCACAGTGAATTGAAGTGTTGAAACAGACTGCTTCTCTTTCAGAGAAACGCATGTGAGTTTTTTGTGAAAGCTTGTAAGTAGCTTAAGGCACTTTCAAAGGAAAGTGATTTTCTCTGAAAGGACAGCATTTAGAAAGTGAAGCAACACTCCATTCACTTCGCACAGTGAATTGAAGTGTTGGAACAGACTGCTTCTCTTTCAGAGAAACGCATGTGAGTGTTTTGTAAAAGCTTGTAAGTAGCTTAAGGCACTTTCAAAGGAAAGTGATTTTCTCTGACAGGACAGCATTTAGAAAGTGAAGCAACACTCCATTCACTTCGCACAGTGAATTGAAGTGTTGGAACAGACTGCTTCTCTTTCAGAGAAACGCATGTGAATTTCTGTTCAATGCTTGTAAGTAGCTTAAGGCGCTTTCAAAGGAAAGTGATTTTCTCTGAAAGGACAGCATTTAGAAAGTGAAGCAACACTCCATTCACTTCGCACAGTGAATTGAAGTGTTGGAACAGACTGCTTCTCTTTCAGAGAAACGCATGTGAATTTCTGTTGAATGCTTGTAAGTAGCTTAAGGCACTTTCAAAGGAAAATGATTTTCTCTGAAAGGACAGCATTTAGAAAGTGAAGCAACACTCCATTCACTTCGCACAGTGAATTGAAGTGTTGGAACAGACTGCTTCTCTTTCAGAGAAACGCATGTGAGTTTTTTGTGAAAGCTTGTAAGTAGCTTAAGGCACTTTCAAAGGAAAGTGATTTTGTCTGACAGGACAGCATTTAGAAAGTGAAGCAACACTCCATTCACTTCGCACAGTGAATTGAAGTGTTGGAACAGACTGCTTCTCTTTCAGAGAAACGGATTTGAGTTTTTTGTGAAAGCTTGTAAGTAGCTTAAGGCACTTTCAAAGGAAAGTGATTTTCTCTGAAAGGACAGCATTTAGAAAGTGAAGCAACACTCCATTCACTTCGCACAGTGAATTGAAGTGTTGGAACAGACTGCTTTTCTTTCAGAGAAACGGATGTGAGTTTTTTGTGAAAGCTTGTAAGTAGCTTAAGGCACTTTCAAAGGAAAGTGATTTTCTCTGAAAGGACAGCATTTAGAAAGTGAAGCAACACTCCATTCACTTCGCACAGTGAATTGAAGTGTTGGAACAGACTGCTTTTCTTTCAGAGAAACGGATGTGAGTTTTTTGTGAAAGCTTGTAAGTAGCTTAAGGCACTTTCAAAGGAAAGTGATTTTCTCTGAAAGGACAGCATTTAGAAAGTGAAGCAACACTCCATTCACTTCGCACAGTGAATTGAAGTGTTGGAACAGACTGCTTTTCTTTCAGAGAAACGGATGTGAGTTTTTTGTGAAAGCTTGTAAGTAGCTTAAGGCACTTTCAAAGGAAAGTGATTTTCTCTGAAAGGACAGCATTTAGAAAATGAAGCAACACTCCATTCACTTCGCACAGTGAATTGAAGTGTTGAAACAGACTGCTTCTCTTTCAGAGAAACGCATGTGAGTTTTTTGTGAAAGCTTGTAAGTAGCTTAAGGCACTTTCAAAGGAAAGTGATTTTCTCTGAAAGGACAGCATTTAGAAAGTGAAGCAACACTCCATTCACTTCGCACAGTGAATTGAAGTGTTGGAACAGACTGCTTCTCTTTCAGAGAAACGCATGTGAGTGTTTTGTAAAAGCTTGTAAGTAGCTTAAGGCACTTTCAAAGGAAAGTGATTTTCTCTGACAGGACAGCATTTAGAAAGTGAAGCAACACTCCATTCACTTCGCACAGTGAATTGAAGTGTTGGAACAGACTGCTTCTCTTTCAGAGAAACGCATGTGAATTTCTGTTCAATGCTTGTAAGTAGCTTAAGGCGCTTTCAAAGGAAAGTGATTTTCTCTGAAAGGACAGCATTTAGAAAGTGAAGCAACACTCCATTCACTTCGCACAGTGAATTGAAGTGTTGGAACAGACTGCTTCTCTTTCAGAGAAACGCATGTGAATTTCTGTTGAATGCTTGTAAGTAGCTTAAGGCACTTTCAAAGGAAAATGATTTTCTCTGAAAGGACAGCATTTAGAAAGTGAAGCAACACTCCATTCACTTCGCACAGTGAATTGAAGTGTTGGAACAGACTGCTTCTCTTTCAGAGAAACGCATGTGAGTTTTTTGTGAAAGCTTGTAAGTAGCTTAAGGCACTTTCAAAGGAAAGTGATTTTGTCTGACAGGACAGCATTTAGAAAGTGAAGCAACACTCCATTCACTTCGCACAGTGAATTGAAGTGTTGGAACAGACTGCTTCTCTTTCAGAGAAACGGATTTGAGTTTTTTGT
Organism: Myodes glareolus; assembly: GCF_982192425.1. Taxonomy (NCBI): domain Eukaryota; kingdom Metazoa; phylum Chordata; class Mammalia; order Rodentia; family Cricetidae; genus Myodes; species Myodes glareolus. The sequence continues at coordinate 89,358,171 of NC_142035.1, read as the reverse complement.
GAAAGCTTGTAAGTAGCTTAAGGCACTTTCAAAGGAAAGTGATTTTCTCTGACAGGACAGCATTTAGAAAGTGAAGCAACACTCCATTCACTTCGCACAGTGAATTGAAGTGTTGGAACAGACTGCTTCTCTTTCAGAGAAACGCATGTGAATTTCTGTTGAATGCTTGTAAGTAGCTTAAGGCACTTTCAAAGGAAAGTGATTTTCTCTGAAAGGACAGCATTTAGAAAGTGAAGCAACACTCCATTCACTTCGCACAGTGAATTGAAGTGTTGGAACAGACTGCTTCTCTTTCAGAGAAACGCATGTGAATTTCTGTTCAATGCTTGTAAGTAGCTTAAGGCGCTTTCAAAGGAAAGTGATTTTCTCTGAAAGGACAGCATTTAGAAAGTGAAGCAACACTCCATTCACTTCGCACAGTGAATTGAAGTGTTGGAACAGACTGCTTCTCTTTCAGAGAAACGCATGTGAATTTCTGTTGAATGCTTGTAAGTAGCTTAATGCACTTTCAAAGGAAAGTGATTTTCTCTGAAAGGACAGCATTTAGAAAGTGAAGCAACACTCCATTCACTTCGCACAGTGAATTGAAGTGTTGGAACAGACTGCTTCTCTTTCAGAGAAACGCATGTGAGTTTTTTGTGAAAGCTTGTAAGTAGCTTAAGGCACTTTCAAAGGAAAGTGATTTTCTCTGACAGGACAGCATTTAGAAAGTGAAGCAACACTCCATTCACTTCGCACAGTGAATTGAAGTGTTGGAACAGACTGCTTCTCTTTCAGAGAAACAGATGTGAGTTTTTTGTGAAAGCTTGTAAGTAGCTTAAGGCACTTTCAAAGGAAAGTGATTTTCTCTGACAGGACAGCATTTAGAAAGTGAAGCAACACTCCATTCACTTCGCACAGTGAATTGAAGTGTTGGAACAGACTGCTTCTCTTTCAGAGAAACGCATGTGAATTTCTGTTGAATGCTTGTAAGTAGCTTAAGGCACTTTCAAAGGAAAGTGATTTTCTCTGAAAGGACAGCATTTAGAAAGTGAAGCAATACTAAATTCACTTCGCACAGTGAATTGAAGTGTTGGAACAGACTGCTTCTCTTTCTGAGAAACGGATGTGAGTTTTTTGTGAAAGCTTGTAAGTAGCTTAAGGCACTTTCAAAGGAAAGTGATTTTCTCTGAAAGGACAGCATTTAGAAAGTGAAGCAACACTCCATTCACTTCGCACAGTGAATTGAAGTGTTCGAACAGACTGCTTCTCTTTCAGAGAAACGCATGTGAGTTTTTTGTGAAAGCTTGTAAGTAGCTTAAGGCACTTTCAAAGGAAAGTGATTTTCTCTGAAAGGACAGCATTTAGAAAGTGAAGCAACACTCCATTCACTTCGCGCAGTGAATTGAAGCGTTGGAACAGACTGCTTCTCTTTCAGAGAAACGGATGTGAGTTTTTTGTGAAAGCTTGTAAGTAGCTTAATGCACTTTCAAAGGAAAGTGATTTTCTCTGACAGGACAGCATTTAGAAAGTGAAGCAACACTCCATTCACTTCGCAAAGTGAATTGAAGTGTTGGAACAGACTGCTTCTCTTTCAGAGAAACGCATGTGAATTTCTGTTGAATGCTTGTAAGTAGCTTAAGGCACTTTCAAAGGAAAGTGATTTTCTCTGAAAGGACAGCATTTAGAAAGTGAAGCAACACTCCATTCACTTCGCACAGTGAATTGAAGTGTTGGAACAGACTGCTTCTCTTTCAGAGAAACGGATGTGAGTTTTTTGTGAAAGCTTGTAAGTAGCTTAAGGCACTTTCAAAGGAAAGTGATTTTCTCTGAAAGGACAGCATTTAGAAAGTGAAGCAACACTCCATTCACTTCGCACAGTGAATTGAAGTTTTGGAACAGACTGCTTCTCTTTCAGAGAAACGCATGTGAGTTTTTTGTGAAAGCTTATAAGTAGCTTAAGGCACTTTCAAAGGAAAGTGATTGTCTCTGAAAGGACAGCATGTAGAAAGTGAAGCAACACTCCATTCACTTCGCACAGTGAATTGAAGTGTTGGAACAGACTGCTTCTCTTTCAGAGAAACGCATGTGAATTTCTGTTCAATGCTTGTAAGTAGCTTAAGGCACTTTCAAATGAAAGTGATTTTCTCTGAAAGGACAGCATTTAGAAAGTGAAGCAACACTCCATTCACTTCGCACAGTGAATTGAAGTGTTGGAACAGACTGCTTCTCTTTCAGAGAAGCGCATGTGAATTTCTGTTCAATGCTTGTAAGTAGCTTAAGGCACTTTCAAAGGAAAGTGATTTTCTCTGAAAGGACAGCATTTAGAAAGTGAAGCAACACTCCATTCACTTCGCACAGTGAATTGAAGTGTTGGAACAGACTGCTTCTCTTTCAGAGAAACGGATGTGAGTTTTTTGTGAAAGCTTGTAACTAGCTTAAGGCACTTTCAAAGGAAAGTGATTTTCTCTGAAAGGACAGCATTTAGAAAGTGAAGCAACACTCCATTCACTTCGCACAGTGAATTGAAGTGTTGGAACAGACTGCTTCTCTTTCAGAGAAACGGATGTGAGTTTTTTGTGAAAGCTTGTAAGTAGCTTAAGGCACTTTCAAAGGAAAGTGATTTTCTCTGAAAGGACAGCATTTAGAAAGTGAAGCAACACTCCATTCACTTCGCACAGTGAATTGAAGTGTTGGAACAGACTGCTTCTCTTTCAGAGAAACAGATGTGAGTTTTTTGTGAAAGCTTGTAAGTAGCTTAAGGCACTTTCAAAGGAAAGTGATTTTCTCTGAAAGGACAGCATTTAGAAAGTGAAGCAATACTCCATTCACTTCGCACAGTGAATTGAAGTGTTGGAACAGACTGCTTCTCTTTCTGAGAAACGGATGTGAGTTTTTTGTGAAAGCTTGTAAGTAGCTTAAGGCACTTTCAAAGGAAAGTGATTTTCTCTGAAAGGACAGCATTTAGAAAGTGAAGCAACACTCCATTCACTTCGCACAGTGAATTGAAGTGTTCGAACAGACTGCTTCTCTTTCAGAGAAACGCATGTGAGTTTTTTGTGAAAGCTTGTAAGTAGCTTAAGGCACTTTCAAAGGAAAGTGATTTTCTCTGAAAGGACAGCATTTAGAAAGTGAAGCAACACTCCATTCACTTCGCGCAGTGAATTGAAGCGTTGGAACAGACTGCTTCTCTTTCAGAGAAACGCATGTGAATTTCTGTTGAATGCTTGTAAGTAGCTTAAGGCACTTTCAAAGGAAAGTGATTTTCTCTGAAAGGACAGCATTTAGAAAGTGAAGCAACACTCCATTCACTTCGCACAGTGAATTGAAGTGTTGGAACAGACTGCTTCTCTTTCAGAGAAACGGATGTGAGTTTTTTGTGAAAGCTTGTAAGTAGCTTAAGGCACTTTCAAAGGAAAGTGATTTTCTCTGAAAGGACAGCATTTAGAAAGTGAAGCAACACTCCATTCACTTCGCACAGTGAATTGAAGTGTTGGAACAGACTGCTTCTCTTTCAGAGAAACGCATGTGAATTTCTGTTGAATGCTTGTAAGTAGCTTAAGGCACTTTCAAAGGAAAATGATTTTCTCTGAAAGGACAGCATTTAGAAAGTGAAGCAACACTCCATTCACTTCGCACAGTGAATTGAAGTGTTGGAACAGACTGCTTCTCTTTCAGAGAAACGCATGTGAGTTTTTTGTGAAAGCTTGTAAGTAGCTTAAGGCACTTTCAAAGGAAAGTGATTTTGTCTGACAGGACAGCATTTAGAAAGTGAAGCAACACTCCATTCACTTCGCACAGTGAATTGAAGTGTTGGAACAGACTGCTTCTCTTTCAGAGAAACGGATTTGAGTTTTTTGTGAAAGCTTGTAAGTAGCTTAAGGCACTTTCAAAGGAAAGTGATTTTCTCTGACAGGACAGCATTTAGAAAGTGAAGCAACACTCCATTCACTTCGCACAGTGAATTGAAGTGTTGGAACAGACTGCTTCTCTTTCAGAGAGACGGATCTGAGTTTTTTGTGAAAGCTTGTAAGTAGCTTAAGGCACTTTCAAAGGAAAGTGATTTTCTCTGACAGGACAGCATTTAGAAAGTGAAGCAACACTCCATTCACTTCGCACAGTGAATTGAAGTGTTGGAACAGACTGCTTTTCTTTCAGAGAAACGGATGTGAGTTTTTTGTGAAAGCTTGTAAGTAGCTTAAGGCACTTTCAAAGGAAAGTGATTTTCTCTGAAAGGACAGCATTTAGAAAGTGAAGCAACACTCCATTCACTTCGCACAGTGAATTGAAGTGTTGAAACAGACTGCTTCTCTTTCAGAGAAACGCATGTGAGTTTTTTGTGAAAGCTTGTAAGTAGCTTAAGGCACTTTCAAAGGAAAGTGATTTTCTCTGAAAGGACAGCATTTAGAAAGTGAAGCAACACTCCATTCACTTCGCACAGTGAATTGAAGTGTTGGAACAGACTGCTTCTCTTTCAGAGAAACAGATGTGAGTTTTTTGTGAAAGCTTGTAAGTAGCTTAAGGCACTTTCAAAGGAAAGTGATTTTCTCTGAAAGGACAGCATTTAGAAAGTGAAGCAACACTCCATTCACTTCGCACAGTGAATTGAAGTGTTGGAACAGACTGCTTTTCTTTCAGAGAAACGGATGTGAGTTTTTTGTGAAAGCTTGTAAGTAGCTTAAGGCACTTTCAAAGGAAAGTGATTTTCTCTGAAAGGACAGCATTTAGAAAGTGAAGCAACACTCCATTCACTTCGCACAGTGAATTGAAGTGTTGGAACAGACTGCTTTTCTTTCAGAGAAACGGATGTGAGTTTTTTGTGAAAGCTTGTAAGTAGCTTAAGGCACTTTCAAAGGAAAGTGATTTTCTCTGAAAGGACAGCATTTAGAAAATGAAGCAACACTCCATTCACTTCGCACAGTGAATTGAAGTGTTGAAACAGACTGCTTCTCTTTCAGAGAAACGCATGTGAGTTTTTTGTGAAAGCTTGTAAGTAGCTTAAGGCACTTTCAAAGGAAAGTGATTTTCTCTGAAAGGACAGCATTTAGAAAGTGAAGCAACACTCCATTCACTTCGCACAGTGAATTGAAGTGTTGGAACAGACTGCTTCTCTTTCAGAGAAACGCATGTGAGTGTTTTGTAAAAGCTTGTAAGTAGCTTAAGGCACTTTCAAAGGAAAGTGATTTTCTCTGACAGGACAGCATTTAGAAAGTGAAGCAACACTCCATTCACTTCGCACAGTGAATTGAAGTGTTGGAACAGACTGCTTCTCTTTCAGAGAAACGCATGTGAATTTCTGTTCAATGCTTGTAAGTAGCTTAAGGCGCTTTCAAAGGAAAGTGATTTTCTCTGAAAGGACAGCATTTAGAAAGTGAAGCAACACTCCATTCACTTCGCACAGTGAATTGAAGTGTTGGAACAGACTGCTTCTCTTTCAGAGAAACGCATGTGAATTTCTGTTGAATGCTTGTAAGTAGCTTAAGGCACTTTCAAAGGAAAATGATTTTCTCTGAAAGGACAGCATTTAGAAAGTGAAGCAACACTCCATTCACTTCGCACAGTGAATTGAAGTGTTGGAACAGACTGCTTCTCTTTCAGAGAAACGCATGTGAGTTTTTTGTGAAAGCTTGTAAGTAGCTTAAGGCACTTTCAAAGGAAAGTGATTTTGTCTGACAGGACAGCATTTAGAAAGTGAAGCAACACTCCATTCACTTCGCACAGTGAATTGAAGTGTTGGAACAGACTGCTTCTCTTTCAGAGAAACGGATTTGAGTTTTTTGTGAAAGCTTGTAAGTAGCTTAAGGCACTTTCAAAGGAAAGTGATTTTCTCTGACAGGACAGCATTTAGAAAGTGAAGCAACACTCCATTCACTTCGCACAGTGAATTGAAGTGTTGGAACAGACTGCTTCTCTTTCAGAGAAACGCATGTGAATTTCTGTTGAATGCTTGTAAGTAGCTTAAGGCACTTTCAAAGGAAAGTGATTTTCTCTGAAAGGACAGCATTTAGAAAGTGAAGCAACACTCCATTCACTTCGCACAGTGAATTGAAGTGTTGGAACAGACTGCTTCTCTTTCAGAGAAACGCATGTGAATTTCTGTTCAATGCTTGTAAGTAGCTTAAGGCGCTTTCAAAGGAAAGTGATTTTCTCTGAAAGGACAGCATTTAGAAAGTGAAGCAACACTCCATTCACTTCGCACAGTGAATTGAAGTGTTGGAACAGACTGCTTCTCTTTCAGAGAAACGCATGTGAATTTCTGTTGAATGCTTGTAAGTAGCTTAATGCACTTTCAAAGGAAAGTGATTTTCTCTGAAAGGACAGCATTTAGAAAGTGAAGCAACACTCCATTCACTTCGCACAGTGAATTGAAGTGTTGGAACAGACTGCTTCTCTTTCAGAGAAACGCATGTGAGTTTTTTGTGAAAGCTTGTAAGTAGCTTAAGGCACTTTCAAAGGAAAGTGATTTTCTCTGACAGGACAGCATTTAGAAAGTGAAGCAACACTCCATTCACTTCGCACAGTGAATTGAAGTGTTGGAACAGACTGCTTCTCTTTCAGAGAAACAGATGTGAGTTTTTTGTGAAAGCTTGTAAGTAGCTTAAGGCACTTTCAAAGGAAAGTGATTTTCTCTGACAGGACAGCATTTAGAAAGTGAAGCAACACTCCATTCACTTCGCACAGTGAATTGAAGTGTTGGAACAGACTGCTTCTCTTTCAGAGAAACGCATGTGAATTTCTGTTGAATGCTTGTAAGTAGCTTAAGGCACTTTCAAAGGAAAGTGATTTTCTCTGAAAGGACAGCATTTAGAAAGTGAAGCAATACTCCATTCACTTCGCACAGTGAATTGAAGTGTTGGAACAGACTGCTTCTCTTTCTGAGAAACGGATGTGAGTTTTTTGTGAAAGCTTGTAAGTAGCTTAAGGCACTTTCAAAGGAAAGTGATTTTCTCTGAAAGGACAGCATTTAGAAAGTGAAGCAACACTCCATTCACTTCGCACAGTGAATTGAAGTGTTCGAACAGACTGCTTCTCTTTCAGAGAAACGCATGTGAGTTTTTTGTGAAAGCTTGTAAGTAGCTTAAGGCACTTTCAAAGGAAAGTGATTTTCTCTGAAAGGACAGCATTTAGAAAGTGAAGCAACACTCCATTCACTTCGCGCAGTGAATTGAAGCGTTGGAACAGACTGCTTCTCTTTCAGAGAAACGGATGTGAGTTTTTTGTGAAAGCTTGTAAGTAGCTTAATGCACTTTCAAAGGAAAGTGATTTTCTCTGACAGGACAGCATTTAGAAAGTGAAGCAACACTCCATTCACTTCGCAAAGTGAATTGAAGTGTTGGAACAGACTGCTTCTCTTTCAGAGAAACGCATGTGAATTTCTGTTGAATGCTTGTAAGTAGCTTAAGGCACTTTCAAAGGAAAGTGATTTTCTCTGAAAGGACAGCATTTAGAAAGTGAAGCAACACTCCATTCACTTCGCACAGTGAATTGAAGTGTTGGAACAGACTGCTTCTCTTTCAGAGAAACGGATGTGAGTTTTTTGTGAAAGCTTGTAAGTAGCTTAAGGCACTTTCAAAGGAAAGTGATTTTCTCTGAAAGGACAGCATTTAGAAAGTGAAGCAACACTCCATTCACTTCGCACAGTGAATTGAAGTTTTGGAACAGACTGCTTCTCTTTCAGAGAAACGCATGTGAGTTTTTTGTGAAAGCTTATAAGTAGCTTAAGGCACTTTCAAAGGAAAGTGATTGTCTCTGAAAGGACAGCATGTAGAAAGTGAAGCAACACTCCATTCACTTCGCACAGTGAATTGAAGTGTTGGAACAGACTGCTTCTCTTTCAGAGAAACGCATGTGAATTTCTGTTCAATGCTTGTAAGTAGCTTAAGGCACTTTCAAATGAAAGTGATTTTCTCTGAAAGGACAGCATTTAGAAAGTGAAGCAACACTCCATTCACTTCGCACAGTGAATTGAAGTGTTGGAACAGACTGCTTCTCTTTCAGAGAAGCGCATGTGAATTTCTGTTCAATGCTTGTAAGTAGCTTAAGGCACTTTCAAAGGAAAGTGATTTTCTCTGAAAGGACAGCATTTAGAAAGTGAAGCAACACTCCATTCACTTCGCACAGTGAATTGAAGTGTTGGAACAGACTGCTTCTCTTTCAGAGAAACGGATGTGAGTTTTTTGTGAAAGCTTGTAACTAGCTTAAGGCACTTTCAAAGGAAAGTGATTTTCTCTGAAAGGACAGCATTTAGAAAGTGAAGCAACACTCCATTCACTTCGCACAGTGAATTGAAGTGTTGGAACAGACTGCTTCTCTTTCAGAGAAACGGATGTGAGTTTTTTGTGAAAGCTTGTAAGTAGCTTAAGGCACTTTCAAAGGAAAGTGATTTTCTCTGAAAGGACAGCATTTAGAAAGTGAAGCAACACTCCATTCACTTCGCACAGTGAATTGAAGTGTTGGAACAGACTGCTTCTCTTTCAGAGAAACAGATGTGAGTTTTTTGTGAAAGCTTGTAAGTAGCTTAAGGCACTTTCAAAGGAAAGTGATTTTCTCTGAAAGGACAGCATTTAGAAAGTGAAGCAACACTTCATTCACTTCGCACAGTGAATTGAAGTGTTGGAACAGACTGCTTTTCTTTCAGAGAAACGGATGTGAGTTTTTTGTGAAAGCTTGTAAGTAGCTTAAGGCACTTTCAAAGGAAAGTGATTTTCTCTGAAAGGACAGCATTTAGAAAGTGAAGCAACACTCCATTCACTTCGCACAGTGAATTGAAGTGTTGAAACAGA